>NC_134843.1:29632762-29715684 GCF_965363235.1 Mytilus galloprovincialis | reverse complement strand
ATAAGGAAATTGGAATTAAAACACTGTTGAAGAGAAACTACATATTCGGGTTAAATTCACCTTAGTTTGTTAATTCAAGTTTGACATCTAACATCTTAATCCGTAATCCACATTTACCCGACAACCTTAAATTGTTTATTGAATTTTATCAATCAAATATCCTCACACAGGAAACTAGACAAAATAAGTTATTTGTAATGGTATTTATCAAAACTAAAATGATTGAAAATATCTTTGTAGAATATGAATTTGCCTAATAAGCGAATAATTATAATACATATATTTCAACATCTTCAATAGAGAGATTACTGATAAGATGCCCAAAATATATGTACATGTATACATATTGCGATTAGTGCTATATAGTATGTCAATGATATCGAATGCCCGCTGAGTGTTAAACATGTTTGACACTGCTGGTTTTAATTTTCTGACTCGAGTATAAATTTAAGAAAAGTTAATAGTTTCTGAATATTTTTAGATTCAATATTTTATCATTATTATTATTTTTTAAAGTCTCACCACATACAAACATAAAATGAGAATCACAGAACTAAACAAAACATTTAAACATTTGCATTGTGTGCATCAATCTTTAAAAAGATAAATGAGACGCGTATAATACCCCAGTCCCACTAGGCCACGATTGCACTACGATCTGTGAAAATAATGCAAATTTTGATGATCGTGGTACGATCGTGTAGGTCGCAGTAAGGTCTTACCACGGTCGTCGTGAGGTCTTCAAGATCGTGAAGAGCGTGGCCAACTTTGAACATGTTCAAAACAATCGTGGTGCGGTCGTGGCGAAATTAGGTCGTAGTAGAAGCGTAGTGAGAGCGCACTAAGATCGTAGTAAGATCGCAAAGGTCGCTGTACAATCGTAGCTAGAGCGTAGCAAAAGCGTGATTCTATTCGGAGAGATTGCGCTACGATCTCACAGCGACGTTATCACGACCTTACTACGACCATCACGTTCTCAACGCGACCCAACTACACTTCCACTACGACTTTACCACGCTCATCACGACCATAGTACGATTCTAGTACGCCCTTGTCGTCCTCATCACGCTCTTCTCACGACCTTACTACGTTCACACTACGACCATCATTTTTATTGTCATTTTCACATTAAATATATAAAAAAAACTCCCTAGATTTTGTTTGTCTGAATGTATTTATTTTATCCATTTGCTCTAACGGCTCAACCATGCTTTTCGTTTTTATATAGATTAGACCGTTGGTTTTTCCCGTTTAAATGGTTTAACATTAGTATTTTTGTGCCCTTTATAGCGTGCTGTTCGGTGTGAGCCAAGGCTTCGTATTGATGGCCGTACCTTGGCAAATAATGGTTTACTTTTATAGATTTTTACGTTGATGGAGAGTTGTCTCATTGGCACTCATACCACATCTTCCTATATATTGACACATCTGTGTCATCTCTGCTATCGTTCACTAAAATATCGTCATTTGAGCTTTATGGACCAGCAATAGGTTGTAATTTAGGTTTGATTGGTCGTTCCGACATCTCTTGATGACAAGTATTACACTACTTATGTGTATAGTATCAGTTTAATTGAAGTCTGGAGCTGGCATGTCAGTTAACTGCTAGTAGTCTGTTGTTATTTATGTATTACTGTCATTTTGTTTATTTTCTTTAGTCACATCTTCTGACATCAGACTCGGACTTCTCTTGAACTGAATTTTAATGTGCGTATTGTTATGCGTTTACTTTTCTTCATTGGCTAGAGGTATAGGGGGAGGGTTGAGATCTCACAAACATGTTTAACCCCACTATTTTTGCGCCTGTCCCAAGTCAGGAGCCTCTGGCCTTTGTTAGTCTTGTACTATTTTTTATTTTAGTTTCTTGTGTACTATTTGGAGTTTAGTATGGCGTTCATACTTTGCTCCCTCTGCCTCTACACCAACCCCTACCACCACGCCCACGTGTTCTAGTAGATTTTGGTGGCATGACTGTATTGTTTCCGAGAAATTTCCGTTTTAATCAGAAATAGAAGGAATGGAACTGTATTGATATGAAACACGATATTGCTGAGAAAGTAGTAAGATCGCGGTATGAACGTAGTATAATCGTGGTAAGAACGTGCTATAATCGCAGTAAGATCGTGTTGCAATCGGATAAATCGTGGTATGATCGTAGTGAGAACGTGAAGAGCGTAGAAAGATCTTTATAAGCGTAGTGAGGTCGCAGAATAAGCGCGGTGAGAACGTGGTTTAATCGCAGCGGGATCGTTGTAGAAGCGTAATTAGGACGTAGTAGCATCGAGAAAGCAACGAAAATTAACATTTTCATGCCGCTCATACCGCGACCTCACCACGATCTGAATTTATTTTAGATTGCGGTGAGCGTGGTGCGATCGTGGTCTAGTGGGACTGGGGCTTAAGACACAATATATAAATATAAACAAATTTTTACTCATTTACATTCAAAATTTACAGTGTCCGTATATAACAAATGAAATGAAACATCTTTTTATTTAAGAACAAGTGAAATAAAATGCCGTTTCTTTTCAATAAAATATTGTTGATGTTTTTGGCATCTATTGCAGCAACATTGTCGTTATTGAATAAATATATAATTTTTCCGCTATTTGATATTTATAAATTGAAATGTTAAGCCTAATGTATTATTATATGTCTATAATGGGCATTTTAAAAGGACAGGAATATAAAAAAGAAGATGTGGTATGATTTCCAATTAGACAACAGTCCACAAGAGACCAAAATGACAGAGACATTAACAAATATAGATCACCGTACGGCCTTCAACAATGAGTAATGCCCATACCGCATGGTCAGCTATAAAAGGCCCTGATATGACAATGTAAAAACAATTCAAACAAGAAAACGAACCGCCTTATTTATATAACAAAAAAAAAATGAATGAAAAATAAATATGTAAAACATAAACAAACGACAACTACTGAATTGCAGGCTCCTGACTTGGGACAGGCGCATACATAAATAATGTGGCGAGGTTAAAATTGTTAGCGGGCTCCCTATCCTCACCCTAGTCTCGATCAGTGGTATAACAGTACATGTACAACATAATAAAAAAAGAGGGTTTGGATGGGGTTCAATGATTAGAGAATAATGTCCTTGAAAAATGAAGATTAGAGAAATGCGTGGTCTAAAAATATAATGAACATTGAATGATCAATAAAAGAAAACGCTAAAAGATACCTGAATTTTATTGAATGATTAATAAAAGAAAATGCTAAACATTATCTGGTAACAGAATTTTCTCTTCTTAAAATTTAAAGAAAATTATCAAAGTTATCATTGTAAAAATATGATAAAAGTGAAAACAAACTTGGTAAACCTTTTTTTGGTTTCGTGGTAACAGACTATAGGATTCAGTCAATATGAACTGGTTTCCGATACTTCTACTCGGGCTTTAAATTCAGTGGCGGATCCAGAGGGGGCGTAGAGGGCGTACACCTCCCCTTTTGCTTGGACTTTTTTTTTAAATGATTAATCAGACTAGACTTCGTGAATTAATAGGGAGATGCAGCATCTAAAATGTCCAACCCTTACACCTTACCAGCAACTACAAAATATGCATGCCCCACGCCAGGAACCGTTTAAAAAGTGCATATTTCACTTATTTTATGTTTTAAGTCCTAAAAAGGGGCAAAAAAAAAAATTTCGCCTCGCTCCCCTCGTTACAAAACTACAGCCCCTCTTTCAAAAAGCCTGAATCCGCCCCTGTTTATATCTGACTATGCGGTTGGCTTTAGCTCATTGTTGCATGCCGTACAGTGACCTATAGTTGTTAATTTCTGTGTCATTTGGTCTCTTCGAAGAGTTGTCTCATTGGCATCTTCTTATGTGTAGTCAAAATCACTGGAAAGAACTGATGAAAACTTGGACTTGTTACTTCATAGAACTAGCACTTAAATCATGCAGAACAATACACACCAACACGTCATTGTTGAGTAACAAATGAAAGCCTTGCTATTGTTTGGAAATCACCGTTCTCATTCATTTAAAAGAATGATTTTTACTTTTTTTTTAAAGATTAAAGAAAACTGGGGAAAAATTAGAGAATAATGCGTAAAAAATTACTTTTAAAGAATAGACTTATTTTTTGAAGATTAGAAAAAAAGGGGTGAAAATTAAATGTTTACAGAAAAACAGCCCCCCCCCCCCCCCCCCAATTCAGACCCTCCTATAAGAATCATTTTAAATAGGATGGACAAAAAGATGGAGGGGTAGAGTGTAATATTTGTAACTGGGCGTTAAGCAATCATGAATCATTTAATCTATTCTTTATATTTTCATCTCTTTATTCTGTAATTTAAAGAGCTTATTCCTCTATCATCTTTATTTCTGTAAACTTACTTTCATAGCCTCATATATGTACATGTACATGGTATTTGATACAGGAACAATATACCGTCGTATATTACAAAAATTGAGAATGAAAATGAGGAATGTGTAAAAGAGACAAAAACCCGACTATAGAGCAGACAAAAGAGGAAGGCCTAAATTACGGGTCTTTAATGTAGCGAGAAACTCATGCGTATACATACATGCATTATTGTATGCACATGCTTGTTCCAGAGACATATAATACAATTATATGTCTCTGGATAAACATAATTATTTAGAATTAAAAAGTGTATAGTTATCAATAAGTTCATTTTCAAAATCATTTATTTAAAGTGAAAAATCGCGAATTATCCCTTTAAGGCTTGTTGAAGATCTTCATCAAATAACGAATGAATATAAGAAGATGTGGTATGCTTGTCAATAATTTAATTCACCGTACATGTGGAATACCGTATGATAGTTTTTTTGGTCTAAAAAAAATACATCTACTACATGTCTTTGATTTAACAAATGATAAAAGATCTGGCATAAAAACGTGATTCTGAATATAATCTAAAAATTGAAGAGAAAGTCAGACTAAGACGTTATACAATTTAAAGAATACAAATCTTAAAGTTTTATTACTTAGAGGTATACTGTCCCCTTCTTTTAACCTACAAGAAAACTTCACGAGAGCCGATGATTAAATATCCACCTTGTTTTTCCGTATATATACTGAGCCAAAAAGGTTTAGCAACACTTTTTTTTTATAATTTTTTTTTTGTTGTTTTTGGAAAAAAATATTTAAACATCATTGATATAATCCTTAGTTTTACCTGTAACAGTCGTACTTTTTTCCTGCTGATTGATTTCGCGCCATTTCAGCTTTGCACGTGTCAATGATGTTTTACCTTCTGTACCTGTTATTTTAAAACGATATTAAAAAATTCTTTTTCACTAACGTTCAGAAACACACCATTGGTAAGAAAAACACAAACACCGTTGAAAAATTTGCTTGGGACGTCAACCAGGCCACCCCGAAAATGACAGTCAGAAAGGTCTTGAAACGGTTGATGCCGGAATGAGGGTTGTTGACATCATGGCTCGATTTAATGTGCACTAGGCAACTGTTCAGAGACTAACAAACAGATATCGACAAATTACAACTGCATAGGATAGGTCGATATCTCGTAGACAAGAAAAAACTATCGTCAAGGGAGGAGCGCTTCCTTCGCTTTACGTCAACACGTGACAAGTTTTTTTCTGGTAAAAAAGTACTGCATTGACTAAGGGAAGTTGCTGGTGTTCCTGTCAATCCTTCATTGGTGCACTAAGGGCATGGCTGAGAAATTGATTTTGAGAAACACTATACTCATTTAAGCATTTTGACCCTCCCGCGCTCCATACAAAGAAAATCCTAATTAATGTGAGTGATAAACATTCATGTTGCTTCTGACATATCATAATTCCATTTTTGTGTTATTAAAATTATGTTTAAATTTTATGATTTTGTAATAAAACAAAATTTCACAATTTTGTTGCTAAACTTTTTTGGCTCAGTTTATATATTAAAATAACTTAAGAAGCAATTCAAAGGATATCCAATTTGTTTCAATATTGCCGAAAACTGAGGCTACTATAAATTTTATACATGTAGTCGTCTCAGCCGAAAACAATACATAATATTGATAATATAAGCAAGTGTGACAAACCAAATTGAATCACAAATTTGTTGTTTGGGATTATTCATGGTTCACTAGTATTCCTTTCACGAATTTGGCTATACTTTTGGACCTTTTGGATTATAGCTCTTCGTCTTTTATATTAAATTTGCTTTTGATTTCATATATTTTGGCCTCGAGCATCACTGAAGAGACATGTATTTTCGAAATGCGCATCTAGTACAAGAAAATTGGTACCGTTAATTGTATTCTATATTAACCAGTGACACGTGTCCTAATTTTTAAGAAAAGGGATAAAAAAAGTATGAATCAAAAATATCCGGTTTTTCAAAACTATATTTTCAAAATGCATTGCATAATTTAAACCGATTTTATATAAGTGTTTCATTTTATTGTATGTTTGTGCGTATACGAAAAAATGATAGAAAGTTAAACTTCAATGTTCATGACTTACAAGTATTATAATATTTCTTGTAAAATTGATAAATGAGCGGTTTTCACAAATACTGAACATTAGAATATATCGTAAACGTCAATTAATGTACAAGCAACCCAACGAGAAAAATATAATTTCAGAGGCATCTACATGTACATGTATAACTAGTTTTGAGTTAGAGAAATCATTCAACATGTTCATTGCCATATGATTCTATTCAGATTTGTGAGTTTCTTCGATTTACGAATAAGTCTATAAGATACAAAAAATTAATTGAAGCAAAAAAAAAAGAAAGAGACATGAAATAACGAATTAACATAAGTTTACAAATACATACCTAGGTGCATTTACCAAAACAACATTTGAACTTATTAATACATTTTTTCATATTATTGTAATTTTATGTTTATGTACCCGATATGGAGTTCTTCTGAAATAAAAAATCACTTGAATGGGTATTTCTGGTGTATATACATGTATCACACTTGCTATCTACATGTACAATATACGGAAATGACACGGCTGGGTATTGTAAAGTTACTGAAGGTAGATTACTGGCAGGTGTATATCCCCGGGCGAAGAATTTACTGATTTGTCAAAACGGTTAGGTGTAACTTGTCGGGCGTATGACATTTGCGCCGATTTTGAAAATATTCATTCTTTTATTTGCGCCGATTTCATTTTTTCATCTGCGCCGATTTTATAATTGCTCCTAATTAGATTTACAGGAAAGTAAATACTTGTACATGCAATGTACTGTACTATAATATTGGTAAAATCTGGTTATAAATGTTGTTCAGTTATGTTAATTTTGATTCATATTGTATTGCATGTATTGTAACTTCGTTGTAACACGATGGGCATATTGCACACTGAAACGGACCGAGGAGTCAAGTCTTTAATCATCGAGGGCCATACATATCGGAATGTCAGTGTCCTGAAACATAACAATTTAACATATATCTTACTAATGTACCATAAAATCGTGTAAAGCCAGAGTCACCACGGATTCTATTGTCAAAATACAGAACGAGCATAACCATGTGGCAGATGTCCGACAGACAGAGCCTAAAGAACTACGGGTACGGTCAAGGAAAAATCTGGAGATGTATCTTGTCGGCCTTCTTCTACCTCCCCGTGGTGAGCAGGGGACATCAGTTATATAAATGTTATGATTGATAATTCATTGAATTTGTACAAGTGACTAACGGAAGAGGTCTATAATGAATGAAAAATAACATGACTTTGATGGAGAGTTCTCTCATTAGCACTCATACCACATCTTCTTATATCTGTTCACCTGTAATTTACCTGTAAAAAAATCGGCGCAAATGAAAATAAAAATCGGCACAAATGAAAGAAAAAATCGGCGCAAATGAAATGCAGATCGGCGCAAATGCAAAACGCCGAACTTGTCATATTGTAAAGTTTTGAATCGCGCTCATCTCTTTTTTTTATTATATGTATTGCGCCAATAAATGAAACTTGACACATTCCCCATTTCCATTCTCAATTTTATTAATTGTGTCATATTTATCTCGAAACTATTAACCTATTTACACGTACATGTAACATTAGAATACCTACTTCAACTGTTGAATAACTTTATAATTACTAAAATTCAAAATTATGTACTTCTCCTTCCGTATGCTATGTTTTTTTGTGTCAATTCTATCTTTCCATCAGGTCCATAGTGCACTTTTTTTGTCAGTCTAAGTGCACTAAGGAGGCCCTTTCAGTTTGCGATTTCTGTACCTACATGAAAATACCTAAAAGGACCTCCTCAGTGCACTAAGAAGAAACATTTGAAAAGAAGTCTATAATATTTGCGCAATTAAATGATTGTTTTATTGGCGCTAATGAATGTTGCAGTTTTTATGATAAAGTTGTGCAAAAAAAGAATTCGCGTAATTAACTTGTGGTGCAAATTAATTCTTTTTTAGCCAAACTGGACATCGGCCTTCAAAACATTGTGTATACACAAACAAAGCAAGATTTATCTTTTGCGCAGTCTAGCCGGAGAATACAAGTTTTTGCAATTTGTGAAGGATTTTAATTTTAGAATGTAATGAACAAGTAAGAAGATCGTTAAATCGGAAAATGAGCTATGCACGATGAAAGTTTGGTGCGTCGATAAAAATTTCATGGATTCACTTGATAATTGTAAAGTTTCAAGTCTTTAAAAATAACACCCATTTGTAGAACTGATTATTTCGATCCTTCAAATATGCATGTGTAGAATAATAATAAAAAAAATATATTATTAAGTCTCTTTCATATAGATACTGTAGATTTGTATTTGAACATCGATTGCAAACATAACGTTCAGTGAGAAATATTTCATGTATTCGTACAGAAAACAAATCAACTTCTTTCAGAATACAATTGATTGGTTATTGAAGTAAATGATTTGCGACAGAATCAGTGACACTTGGCCAGAAGCTTACCTCTAAAATAAAGAAATATAAAAAAAGGTACAGTTATTTTTAATTCTGTATTTTACTCATAAAGGACTTAAGCACTTTTTACAGTCAATGCCGAAAATATGAAATACATCGATTTAAATTATGTACACAATAACTAATTTTTGTGTACATAGTTTTCCGTGTCTGCATTTGAATACGAGTACAATATAGAAAACCATCATGTTATATATTTAACTATTTTTTTTTCAACAGATTCACAAGTTTTGCATTTTTAAACCGCGTGTGCATATATATTTTAATGTTTTTATTTTAATTCCTTACATATGAACATGATACGTGTGTTATTCATTCGTTTCAACGTTTTAAATTGTGAAGCATGTGACTTTAATAAGACTATACGCATTTAAAGTTTGAAACAAAAAACGATAGATACATCGAGGTCGTTTTGCTTGGGTGATTTACCTGTAAAAAGCTCGGGTCTCATCCATGTTTAAAACGAATTAATGGATGTTTGAAATAGTTTAACGGGGGCGTGGCCTATTAGTTTAACGCAACTAACCAGCAACTTGATTTCAATTGATTCACCGCAGAGAAATCTATTTGACTGGCGTTAAAATGAATTGATATGAATTGATATGAATTAAATATAATTTTTAATTTTTGTCAATCTTTATCAAATAACGATCAATCTCATTTAAATAGCGTTAACACGTTTTTGTCCGTTCAAGTTAAATTCGGGTTACTAGTGGTCTTTCTATGTTGTGATGTCACACTGCCGTTCAGTTAAAGGTTAAGCTTGGTACCTATCAAAACATTTAATTCCGCTGCATTTGTTATTCGCCTGTCCTTATTAGGTACCGGATGTTCAGTGGTTGTTGTTTGTTGACCTGGTTCATAAGTGTTTCTCGTTTTTTTCATTTAGATAAATTCGTTTGTGTTCCCGTTTGAATGGTTCACACTAATGAGTTTGGGCCCTATATAGCTTGCCGTTCGGTGTGAGCCAAATTAAACTCTGTGTTGAAGACCGAACTTTGACTTTTAAACATGTTATAATTGGTTACTTTTACAACTTGTGACTTGGATGGAGAGTTGTCTCATATCACATCTTCTTATATCTATATATGAAGGATTGAAGATGTTCCTTCTCAAATATCGACACTTACATCCTCCTAATTATAACTAGAGGCTATCAAGAGCCTGTGTCGCTCACCTTGGTCTATGTGCATATTAAACAATGGACACAGATAAATTGTGTTTTGGTGATGGTGATGTGTTTGTAGATCTTATTTTACTGAACATTCTTGTTGCTACAATTATCTTTATCTATAATGAACTAGGCCCAGTAATAACAGTGGAAAATATTTTCTAAAAATTTACAAAAATTTATGAAAATTGTTTAAAATTGACTATAAAGGGCAATAACTCCTTAAGGAGTCATTTGAAAATGTTGGTCATCATGACTTAATTGTAGATCTTTCTTTGCTGAACATTATTGCTGTTTACAGTTTATCTCTATCTATAATAATATTCAAGATAATAACCAAAAACTGCAAAATTTTATTTAAAATTACTAATTTGGGGCAGAAACCCAACAAGGGGTTTTCTGATTTGTCTGAAAATTTCAGGGCAGATAGATCTTCATCTGATAAACAATTTAATTCCTTCACCTTCCGGCCAGGTGAGCTACAAAGAAGAAGATATGGTATGATTGCCAATGAGACAACTCTCCACAAGAGACCAAATTGACACAGAAATTAACAACTAAAGGTCACCATACGGCCTTCAACTATGAGCACAAACCACAGCTTTATAATTTTCCTGGAAATATTTCATATTTAAGTCATTTCTTATATGTCTTGCAGTCGGTAAAATACAAAATGTGTATGAAGGATTGTAGATGATCTATCTTAAATATGAACGCTTGCAGCCTACTGCATCTATACTATTAAACGAGAAGACCTCATTTTTGGTGTCGCTTCTCTTCTTTCCACAATAAATCAATAAACACGACTCTGTGTCCTATATGGACAGTGCATAGTCGCATTTGTCATCCATTCATATGATTATTCAGATTGAGTTATTTTGGGAGAAAAACGAGAAAAAAGGCATCCGGATATTGTCCCGTCATTGGACGAAATTTTAAGTCAGATTATACTTCCGGTTTGCGTTTTTCTGTATACTTTCTCGAGGTATATAATATACAAGGTTACTGATATTGTAACCCGGACTGTAACCTCGTATTTGTGCGCATGCGCGACCGGAACTGGGCGGATCCGGTAATTTCTACTTTCACTTTTTGAGAAAAAAATCTTCTATGTGGAGATAGATTTGTGTTAGGACTTAAACTTGAAACCTATATGGTGAAAAATGTAACAAATCTTGTAAAACGAGAGTGGTTTGATGTTAATGGTAATTTTTCAAACACCTTATCAGGGGCGAATCCAGCCATTTAAAAAAGGGGGTGTCCAACTATATGTCCCCATTCCAATGCATTGATCGTAACAAAAAGGGGGGATCCAACCCCCCTGAACCCTCCCTTGGATCCGCCACTGCACCTTATCACTATGTGTCCGCCATTACTGGATATCACACAGGTTGTAGTAAAATTTTGAAGTAAAAAAAAATATCTGAAGTCACAAAAGAAAAATTATTGTCATGATTGTTGTATTCGTCAAAAGTTCTATGCAGTCGGGTCAGCCGGGGTTACCAATAATTAAGGTGTATTCAATATGATAGATAATTGCTATATATCTAGGACCTCACTTGATTTATCTCTTATGTCACTTTATGGTATTGGTCGAGGGTGATGCGGCATGTGATACGGATTTTGCCATGTTTTATACGCTTTATCATATATTTCACCAGACTTTATATATCTGTCACCATACTTTACATATCTGTCACCAAACTTTATATATCTGTCACCAGACTTTATATATCTGTCACCATACTTTATATATCTGTCACCACACTTTTTATATCTGTCACCACACTTTATATATCCGTCACCACACTTTATATATCTGTCACCGGACTTTATATATCTGTCACCATAATATCTGTCACCACACTTTAAATATATCTGTCACCAGACTCTGTCACCACACTTTATATATCTGTCACCACACTTTATATATCTGTCACCACAATTTGTATATCAGTCACCACACTTTATATTCTGTCACCACACTTTATATATCTGCCACCACACTTTATATATCTGCCACTAAACTTTCTATATCTGTCACCACATTTTATATATATCTGTCACCAGACTTTATATATCTGTCACCACACTTTATATATCTGTCACCAGACTTTATATATCTGTCACCATAATATCTGTCACCACACTTCATATATCTGTCACCATACTTTATATATTAACTGTCACCAAACTCTGTCACCACACTTTATATATCTGTCACCACACTTTATATATCTGTCACCACACTTTATATTCTGTCACCACACTTTATATATCAGCCACCACACTTTATATATCTGTCACTAAACTTTCTATATCTGTCACCAGACTTTATATATCTGTCACCAGACTTTATATATATCTGTCACCACACTTTACATATCTGTCACCATACTTTATATATCTGTCACCACATTTTGTATATCTGTCCTCACACTTTGTATATCTATCACCACACTTTTTATATCTGTCATTACACTTGACATATCCATCACCACACTATATATATCTATCACTACTTTATATATCTGTCACCAGACTTAATATATCTATCACCATACTTTATATATCTATCACCATACTTTATATATTAATCACCACACTTTATATATCTGTCACCACACTTAACATATCCATCATCACACTTTATATATCAATCACCTCACAATATATATCTATCAACTCACTTTATATATCTATCATAACACTTTATATATCTGTCACCAGACTTTATATATCTATCCCCACACTTTACATATCTGTCACCACGCTTTATATATCTATCACCATACTTTATGTATCTGTCACCACACCTTATATATCTGTCACCACACTTTATATATCTATCACCACACTTTATTTATCTGTTACCACACTTTATATATCTATCAACACACTTTATTTATCTGTTACCACACTTTATATATCTCACCACATTTTATATATGTGTCACAATATTTTATATATATGTCACCACACTTTATATATCTCTCACCAGACTTTATATATCTATCACCACACTTCATATATCTGTCACCATACTTTATATATCTGTCACTACACTTAACATATCCATAATCACACTATATATATCACTCACCTCACTATATCTATATCTTACTACTCACTTTATATATCTTACACAACACTCTATATATCTGTCACTAGACTTTATATATCTACCACCACACTTTATATATCTGTCACCACACTTAACATATCCATCACCACACTTTATATATCAATCACCTCACTATATATATCTATCACCTCACTTTATATATCTATCACTACACTCTATATATCTGTCACCAGACTTTATATATCTATCCCCACACTTTACATATCTGTCACCACACTTTATATATCTATCACCACACTTTATTTATCTGTTACCACACTTTATATATCTATCACCAGACTTTATATATCGATCACTACACTTTATTTATCTGTTTCCACACTTTGTATATCTATCACCACACTTTACAAATGTGTCACCATACTGTATATATATGTCACCACACTTTATATATCTGTCACCACACTTCATAAATCTTTCACCACACTTTTTATATCTGTCGCCACACATTATATATACATCACCACATCTTATACACATCACCACACCTTATATATCTATCACCTCACTTTATATATCTATCACCACACTTCATAAACCAATCAGCTCACTTTATATTTATCTGTCACTAAACTTTATACATCTATCACCACACTGTTCATTTATCCCTACACTGTTCATCTGTCACTTCACATTATATATCTGTCACCATACTTTATATATCTGTCACTACACTTAACATATCCATCACTACACTTTATATATTCATCACGTCACTATATATATCTATCACCTCACTTTATATATCTATCACTACACTTTATATATTTATCCCCAAACTAAATATATCTATCACATCACTCTATATATCTGTCACCACACTTTATAAATCTGTCCCCACACTTATTATATATATCAATCACCACCCTTCATATATCAATCACCTAACTATATATATATATATCTGTCACCACACTTTATAAATCTGTCATCTTTTTTTATATTTGTCACCACACATTTAATTTACATCACCTCATATATCTGTCACCACACCTGATATATCAATCACCTCACTTCCTATATCTATCATCACACTTCCTATATCTATCATCACACTTTATATATCTACCTCCACACCTAATATATCAATCACCGCACTTTCTATATCTATCACCACACCTAATATATCAATCACCTCACTTTAGACATTTGTAAGTACACTGTATATATCTTATCACCTCACTTTATGTATCTATCACCACACTTTCTATATCTATCACCACACCTAATATATCAATCACCTCTTTTTATACATCTGTTACTACACTTTACACATTTATAACCTTACTTTCTTTATCACCTCACATTCTTTATCTATCACCTCACTTTCTTTATCTATCACCTCATTTTTTTTATTTATCACCTCAATTTATATATCCATCACCTCATATGTTATAGCCATCACCACAGTATATATATTTATCATATACTTGTATACAATATTACTAAAATTTTACAGTTCAATAACATATGAAATTATCAAAAGGCTATGAAAGGATTACTAGGTATGTTGACCAGATTCCTAAGAACTTCCAAAGCGGGCTGATAAAGGTACCTTTATTGACTGCTTCCGGAATGTTATCACATGCCTTTCCGTTCATTTCCGTGACGTTTATCACATGCAACTTCGTGCATTTCCAGAAATTTGATTAAAAACGATAACAAAACGCGGAAAACGACAAGTGATACGACTTTTCACAAAATGGTTGAGGAGCAAAAATTAATTAAGTTAAACATGTTTTAAAGACACAAATGAGGTAACAATATAATTGAAGAACATATGATAATTGTTGTGACAAGAAAAATAAATGCTTGTAATATCAATAAAGACAATTAAAGTTAAGATCTTTTTTTGGCTGTCTGTAATATTATCTAAGAGTGCAAAGACAAACAAAATGAAATTTTAGTTGTTCTTGTCTGCATTTCTTCTGCTGAAGTATATGATAAAAAGATAATTACATATCATTGTTCATATCAGACCCTTTATCGGCCCTCGTTCATGATATTAGCCCTCGAGCCTTCGGAAAAGGAAAAGGTAATCTTCATTGAAATTAAAAGTATTATTCATAGTTATCAAAGGTACCAGGATTATAATTTAGTACGCCAGACGCGAGTTTCGTCTACATAAGACTCATCAGTGACGCTCATATCAAAATAGTTAAAAACCAAACAAATACAAAGCTGAAGAGCATTGAGGATCCAAAATTCCAAAAAGTTGTGCCAAATATGGCTAAGGTAATCTATGCCTGGAATTAGAAAATCCTTAGTTTTTTCGAAAAATTCAAAGTTTTGTAAACAGGAAATTTATAACAAATGACCAATTAATTGATATTCATGTCAACACCGACAATTAACTCTTTACATATGTATGTAAAGAGTTAATTAGCAATCAAACAATCCTGATTGAAATGAAATAATTTAAAAGAAATGTTTTTTAAAGAATAACTGCTCCAACATGTCGTGCAATATATTATGTAAATATCATGTCAGGTATCTTTTCAATAAAAGTAGCAAATATGGTATACTAACTGTCAGTCAATGATTCTAACATTCAAGATGAGTAAACCTTAAAAATATATTGTTTCAGTGTTATTGTACTTGTAGCTTTGTCTACATTATAGTTCTGCTGGCACACACATAATATATATACCACCATTTATTATGTATCTACTGCTACACATAGTATAATTATGGCCACATATAATATATCTACCCCACACATAATCAATCACCACACTACATATAAATCATTCACCACAGTCTGTGTATTTATCACCGCACTATATATGTTTATCACCACACTATTGTCTATCGCCTCACTATGTTTGTCTATCACCACACTATGTTTGTCTCTCTTCACACTATGTATGTTTATCACCACACTATTGTCTATCGCCTAACTATTGTCTATCACCACACTATGTTTGTATATCACCACACTATGTTTGTCTATCACCACACTTTGTTTGTCTATCACTTCAGTATGTTTGTCTATCACCACACTGTGTTTACCTATCACCACACTATGTATGTCTATCACCACACTATGTTTGTATATCACCACACTTTGTTTATCTATCACCACACTTTGTTTATCTATCACCACACTATGTATGTCTATCACCACACTATTGTCTATCTCCACACTATGTTTGTCTATCACCACACTATCTTTGTCTATCACCACACTATCTTTGTCTATCACAACACTTTATTTTAATCATCACAGTTTACATATTCACAAACACATACTTATTACCAATACTAGATAAAAAGAAATAGTTATGATGAAGCCTTGTTTTCTCCCTACATTGACATTTCATAAAAAAAAAGGTAAATCATTTGAGTCACGGTTCTTTGTAAAGTCATTACTAAAGAAAAAAATAATTTTAACTTTTCATTTAAATGATTGGTCTCACAAATGAATTGTATTTCTGCATTACAAATTTTACAATTTGATACAATGTGGGGATTATTTTCTAGCTTTGTACTGATGAAACACTCCTATTTATTCTTAGATGGAAAATAAATAACAACGGTTTGGGGCATTGAAATTCTGTATTGTATAGGACTAATTATTTATTCAACTGAACCATATATTATTTTGTAGGTTAAACAAGATTTAGTGCCGGCCACACAATTAAGAAAGAATAAGAACAAGAATTCTTTACAGAACAGGGGAGACTATTTTACTGCACTTAGATTTGTGTTTTTGTTATAATTAATTAATATTGTTATTTGTCCTTGAATTAAATATCTGCAATGTGGAGGACAACTGAACTGTGTTCTTATATATTGAAGACGTGCAATATTTTTTTGTTTAGGGGCCAGCTGAAGGACGCCTCCGGGTGCGGGAATTTCTCGCTACATTGAAGACCTGTTGGTGACCTTCTGCTGTTGTTTTTTTATTTGGTCGGGTTGTTGTCTCTTTGACACATTCCCCATTTCCATTCTCAATTTTAATGATTTAAAATGCATCTAAGATGAACTTTATACTACTAGGTAAATTGTTATCATTAAAGTAACAAACATAGAATGCATTTACATGAATACATTTTATATTCTATGTATAAAATATTATCTAAAAGGTAAAAGTAAACATATTTCTGGCTGTTTAAAAACAAATCAAAGCAGTTTTATTTTGTAGTTCAGAATGTATTTACGTTGTTCATGCATTTATGTATTGGAATATTTAGAATTGTACAATGTATTGAGTTTAGTGGAACTTTCGTTCTATGTAATTTAGGTTTGATTTTCATGAAATAAAAAGTTCTTAAATTTTATTATTACTTTTACTTGGTATCAATGTGACAATTTTCCGGCAACAATTGCTATATGATTGCTTTTCTATATATATAATAAAATTCTTCATCTCTTGACAAGAACTAAATATTGTGTCTATGATGATGATAAGAAAATGTAAACAGTCTTATAATAGGGAGACTTGGAAAATCTTGAAATAATTGTATATGAAGCTCATAAAATAGAGTTATTGGTTTCCGAAAATTTTCAGATTATTCCACAGGGAATATCTACAATCTTTTATGCACATTTTATATGTTACCGACTGTAAGACATGCATAGGTATTTTAGTCAGGGTGAAATATATCCAAAAGACACTTATAGAGTAGGCTGTATGTGTTGAAATTCTCCATGAAAATTTATTCAGTATGCTGCAAGTGTTGAACTTTGAGGACATCTACAATGCTTCATACACATTTGATGTTTTACTAACTGCAAGGGATATATAGGTACATTGGTAAGGATGAAATCTTTCCACAAACATTTATACAGTAGGCTTCAAGTGTTGTTATTTGAGAGGGAAAATCTACCATGCTTCATACATATTTGGTATTTTCCCAACTGCAAGAGATATATAAAAGAGGAACGAAAGATACAAGAGGAACAGTCTAACTCATAAATAGAAAATCATAGGTACATTAGTAAGGATCAAATCTTTCCATCAACATTTATGCAGTAGGCTGCAAGGGTTCATATTTGAGATAGATTATTTACAATCCTTCATGCACATTTTGTAGTTTACTGACTGCAAGACATATAAGAAATGACATAAATATGAAATATTTCCAGGAAAATTATAAAGCTGTGGTTTGTGCTCATAGTTGAAGGCCGTATGGTGACCTTTAGTTGTTAATTTCTGTGTCAATTTGGTCTCTTGTGGAGAGTTGTCTCATTGGCAATCATACCATTTCTTCTTTTTTTTTATAATTAGGAGGATGTAAGTGTTGATATTTGAGAAGGAACATCTACAATCCTTCATATATATTTATAAGAAGATGTGATATGAGACAACTCACCATCCAAGTCATAAGTTGTAAAAGTAACCAATTATAACATGTTTAAGTCAAAGTTCGGTCTTCAACACAGAGTTTTGGCTCACACCGAACGGCAAGCTATATAGGGCCCAAACTCATTAGTGTGAACCATTCAAACGGGAACACAAACGAATTTATCTAAATAAAAAAACGAGAAACATTTATGAACCACGTCAACAAACAACAACCACATTAAGTACCTAATAAGGACAGGCGAATAACAAATACAGCGTAATTGAATTTTTTGATAGGTACCCAGCTTAACCCTTCACTGAACAACAGTGTGACATCACAACATAGAAAGACTCACTATGAAATATGAATTAAAATGGGTTAACTTAATCATAAGACATATTACCACAAACTTGAATATATACACTGAACGAATGAGTTTGATATATGCCACAATGATAATACAAAATCATTAAAATAATGGATTATATGTTAAACAATTTCACATGGATAGCCATAACCTTGTAAAGGTACATGTTTGGGAGTTTACCGACTGCAGGAGCTATATAGGTACTTAGTTATGATTGAAATCTTTCAATGTACATTTATACAGTAGGCAGTATGTGCTTGAATTCGAGAAACAACACCTACAATCCTTTGTGTACATTTGATATAATACAAATTGCAGGTTTATGGTCAGAATTTGTGAATCTGCACAAACTCTCGTATCGTTTATGTTGGCACCACCCACAAAACGTAAATCGTTAGTTCTTTATCTGTATCTTTATCTTCAAGTTGTCTTTGTGTTTACTTTTGTATGACATGTACTTCATCATATCTGCTCATTATTACTCATTGTAATTATCACCATCTACTCTAAAACTCCTAACCGAAATGTAATAATCTTTTGGCATAATGTTTACTTTCTAATGTTGTAGTGCAATTTATATGCTAGTAGATTTTTAGGTCAGAATTGTATGCGGGTTTCATTACCGAAGCATGAACGTATTTTACAATAGGTTTATTTGAGAGATACACAGTGTTAAGGATTTGTATAGTGAGAAGGATTTTGCGGTTTATACAAATTCTTGCCAATATTTATCCATAAATTCTAAAAACCCTTTATTACAATAATGTATACCTTCTTATAATCTTAACCATATTACATGATAATGGATTTTACACTCATTTTCTAAAACCCTATATTACAATAAATTAAACTTTCTCATTCTTTTATCAGATTTTTTTTATAGCGTATACTTTATGCACTTGGAGATACACTTATATTCCCGTGAAAAGCCTGAAATTAACAGGTACGCAAGCTCAAAATATAATTGTAGTTATCTTTAAGGCAAATTCGTTTTGGCATTACTTATATCTCAATTATTATATAAATTAGGTTAAATCTTTAGAAGTTAATATACAGTTACACGAAAGGCTGTTCTCTCAGTCGTATTGATTTAAATCAAGAAAGGATTTGTCTTCAGAATAACCGATATTGCTTCAATTTAATACGCAGTTTCAGACTGTGTTCCTTATTTTGTAAATAGCAGATACACTTGTTTCAAGTTGGGGAGTAATTTTTAATCAATTATGCGACAGTTATATCAGTTGTCCATATAGCACTTTAAGGTAGCACAATACAAAGATTTTATAACTCCAACTCCCAAGTTTTAAAATGCTGTAACTTTCTTAATAAAGCTTGAAAATTTATAAAAGTGGTAGTTTTGGATAGCTAACAGATTACTCTTTCAAATAAATGCAATGTTAGTATTATGCTTTAATTATGTAACCAATTATAATGTTAACTGTGTCTAAAATATTTTTCACCAAATTTCCACTTTCAAATGAAATTAGCTTCTGCATAGGTATCCCTAGAGGGTTGATTTTATTATATGTTGTTCCTATGGCCATTATCTACAAAAGGGTGTCTCAGATTTTAGATAGAATGTATAGAACAAATTTTACACCTAATTAATCATTATCTTCTTTTATGTGGTTAGGATGTTTACACTAATTAGAGATTTGTGAGAGAATGGAATACCATAGAGACAATCTGAGACACCCTTTTGAAGCCCAAAATGTGTTGATTAAGATTTTGTTAAAATTTTTAGTATAGTTAAAGAGATGATAGAGCTAAATTCATTCAAGTGAACGTACCCAGATTTTGCCACTAATTACATAATAATTGATTACATAATGATTGCATAATAAAAATATTGCATTCATTTAAAAGATAAATCTTTTATCTATCTATATATACCTCTTTTATTATTTTCTATGCATTCATAAGAAAGCATTTCAAAGGTTAGTGATTGGAAGTAAAAAAATCTTTGTATTGTGCTACCTTAATTAACCCTTTTTCAACATGATATTGAAAAGCCCAACATTATAGGTGTAAATCATATCTTAGCTGGTGTTTGCACATCAAACTTCAAGATCGTTTAAGATCGACAGGTTATAGTTTATAAAGTATCATCATTCATCGAAACATTTAACAGAGTGTTGTAAGCAATTAAGATATTTTCTTCATTCCATTGTAAAATATGTTATAAATCTGAACATCGGACAGACGCTAAAGTAATTTTTAGTCAAACAAATGTGTTAATGCTACATCCATTTCTATGATTACTGATAGAATAACTGAATGCAAACAAACAGAAAAATATATTGAAAACTTCTTCAAATCTTGTATGTTGTATGTTTTAACAAATAACATAGTTTAGTCTTATATTTTTTTTTAAAGTTTATTCATATGTATCGTGACAAATGTACATGTATCAAGTTCAACGTCTAACTAGTTTTACTACTGACTTCTGTGCATGAAATATTCGTCGCTGGGTGTTGAACATGCAACAGGAATTAATCAATATATATACCATAAAAAAATCAAGTACTCAGAAAACGTAGAAAAGTTGTTCCAGCTAATGATTTAGTAGCAAACAAATGTGGTAGTCGTAAGAGGCAATACTTAATTAAATATTATATTCATTCAATAGCTAGTGATCTATTTCAAGTAATGTTATATCACAACCGGATCTGAGCTCAAATCATGCCTTGAACATTCAAAGATCCATGTATAAGAGAGAGTCGACAATTTGCTTTAATAAAATGACTATCTTCAGTTAAAAACAAAATCCTCTAAATAATTGCGGCTTCTGGTTGGTATTCCACAACATATATATATATATATTTTATCTTTTTATCTATAATCTCTAGTATTAACAAATATCAGTCTTTCTTCAATAATTCTAAACCACCCACAGAAAAAGATATGTTTAGTGAAGATTTTTGGTGTGGTTTGTGTTGCTAAGTCTTTAGGTTTTTTATGTTTTTTTTATACTGTTGTTTGTGTTTGTGATTTGGTCTTTTTTCTTTTTTTATCCCTGATGTTGTCACTTTATTCTCTACTTCTCAGTGTGTAAGTCCCTTTGGTATCGATCGCCTCTCTTTAAGCTTAACTTCTGTCAGGTTTTAAATAACTGCATCTGCTGTATGTTCCCTTGAAATCGGTTGATAGTTGTGACTTCTTGATTCGCTATACTACATTTTCATTCAAATGGTAGAAGTTTTTTTTAAATAGCCATTTATTATCAGCAACTAATAATAGCATGTCCTCTTCGGTCAGGAAAATGGTGAATATGGCATATAGAACTATGACGAAATCATGTTAGCTATATATTTTCTCCATAAAAACTGTACATTAATGTTCGGCAAATAAATTAAAATGCATTACTGTAGTTTTTCGTATTTTTCCCCATTGCCCATAGATTTGTTCGTGTGTTGTGAACAAAAGTGTATTATCAAAAGACATTTTCCTCATGAAAACTGTATATTAATGTTCGGCAAATAAAGTTAAAAACGCATGACTGTAGTTTTTCGTATTTTTTTTCCCAATTGACCTTAGATTTGTTCGTGTACATGTGTTGTTGTGAACAAAAGAGTATTATCAAAAGACCGTGTAGATTCCATTCACTACAAAAAAGTTAAAAATATCTACCGGTACCTTTATGATTTTTTTTTGCTTTGAATAATCAAGACTTGATTTTCTCAATGCTAGTATGAAGGGATCAACTCTTTCGACTAATGTCTTTCGAGATTTGATATTTCACCTTATAATAAATTGCCAACTATTACCTAAATCATGAAATAACGTCTTTTGAGTAACAAACAAGTTTTAACTAATCAACTGTGTAAATTCTTCAATAGTTTCAGTAAATACAAATAAACAAAAAAATACTCAGAACCACGGCTGATACAAACTGGTTCCTAGAATTCGGAACAATACCAACTGCCTATATCTCATAACCATAAACAAAACATATACAGACTGAATATGGGAATCACAGACAATAACCAGATGCTCCGCAGGGCGCAGCTTTATACGACCGCAGATGTTGAACCCTGAACGGTTGGGGCAAGTATGGACACAACATTCAAGCTGGATTCAGCTCTAAATTTGGATTGTGATTAAATAGTTGACACAGCATAGGTTTCTGACACAGAATGAATGTGTTCTAATGAACTTAAAATTTTTGTTTTCTCTTAGAGCAATTCACTATGCTGTTGAATAGTAATCCTCTCAAAAAAATGTTTGAAGAAATTTTCTTTTTTATTTATGAAATTTCAAATGAGAAAAATTGAACCCAATTTTTTTAATCACATCCCCCTTTCCCTTATTCCAAAACTAATCTCAATTAAAATTTCTAATGGAGTTTGCAACAATAACTACTCATTTAAAAACATCATAAAATATTAAGATGTAAAAAAACTGCTTGTTATCACTGAATGGTAAAGATTATTTTAATTTATCAGTTGGTAGTAAAAAGTGAATATACATTGTATATTGTATATAACAAAGATTTAAGTTGATTCTGGACAAAGAAAGATAACTCCAATTAAAAAAAAATCTTGCTATTGCACAATATTTTGCAATTAGATATTTCTTGCTTACTATTCTGGACAAAGAAAGATAACTCTAATTAACAAAAAATTTGCTATTTCACAATATTGTGCAATTAGATATTTCTTGCCATTAAGCAATACTGTGCAATTGAAAAGACTTGCTATTGCACAATACTTAATATAATAATTTTAGATCCTGATTTGGACCAACTTGAAAACTGGGCCCATAATAAAAAATCTAAGTACATTTTTGGATTCAGCATATCAAAGAACCCCAAGATTTCAATTTTTATTAAAATCAGACTAAGTTTAATTTTGGACCCTTTGGACTTTAGTGTAGACCAATTTGAAAACAGGGCCAAAAATGAAGAATCTACATACACAGTTAGATTTGGTATATCAAAGAACCCCATTTATTCAATTTTTGATGAAATCAAACAAAGTTTAATTTTGGACCCCGATTTGGACCAATTTGAAAACTGGGCCAATAATCAAGAATCTAAGTACATTTTTAGATTCAGCATATCAAAGAACCTAACTGATTCATTTTTTGTCTAAACTAAGTTTAATTTTGGACCTTTTGGACCTTAATGTAGACCAATTTGAAAACGGGACCAAAAGTTAAGAATCTACATACACAGTCATGACAGTTAGATTCGGCATATCAAAGAACCCCAATTATTCAATTTTGATGAAATCAAACAAAGTTTAATTTTGGACCCTTTGGGCCCCTTATTCTGTTGGGACCAAAACTCCCAAAATCAATACCAACCTTCCTTTTATGGTCATAAACCTTGTGTTTAAATTTCATAGATTTCTATTCACTTATACTAACGTTATGGTGCGAAAACCAAGAAAAATGCTTATTTGGGTCCCTTTTTGGCCCCTAATTCCTAAACTGTTGGGACCAAAACTCCCAAAATCTATACCAACCTTCCTTTTGTAGTCATTAACATTGTGTTTAAATTTCATTGATTTCTATTTACTTAAACTAAAGTTATTGTGCGAAAACCAAGAATAATGCTTATTTGGGCCCTTTTTTGGCCCCTAATTCCTAAACTGTTGAAACCAAAACTCCCAAAATCAATCCCAACCGTTCTTTTGTGGTCATAAACCTTGTGTCAAAATTTCATAGATTTCTATTAACTTAAACTAAAGTTATAGTGCGAAAACCAAGAAAATGCTTATTTGGGCCCTTTTTGGCCCCTAATTCCTAAAATGTTGGGACCAAAACTCCCAAAATCAATACCAACCTTCCTTTTGTGGTCATAAACCTTGTGTTAAAATTTCATAGATTTCCATTCACTTTTACTAAAGTTAGAGTGCGAAAACTAAAAGTATTCGGACGACGACGACGACGACGACGACGCCAACGTGATAGCAATATACGACGAAAATTTTTTCAAATTTTGCGGTCGTATAAAAAGACTAGATGTATCTTACAACCACGGAAATACAAAGACTGTTTTAAAAACCACAGACTATTTAAATTCAGATATCTTTAAAGAACTACAGACAATACATTCAGACTGTGAAGGAGAACCACAGACAAAAGACACTAACGTACCTAACAATTAGACAATACTTAAGAACACATGCAATACATATAGGTTTGAGTGGATTAACGACCCACCTATAATGTAAGTTTGTTTACACATTGTTGTCAATATAATGGAATTTTATACATGTGAGAGGTTAAGCTAGCTATAAAACCAGTTTAAAGCCACCAGTTTCAACATCAGAAAATGTCTGTACCATTTCAGTAAAAAGACAGGTATTATACCAAATATGTCTTGTTTTTTTCAAGCATTGTTATAAATAAATGGAATTTGATGTGACAGTCATACAAGCGAGAACTTTAGCGCTATAAAACCAGGTTAAATCCACCATTTTCTGCATTTGAGAATACAGGTACAAAGTCAGGAATATAACAGTTGTTGTTTATTCATTTGATGTATTTCATCATTTGATTTTGCCATTTGATTACTTTCCTTTTTGAATTTTCCTCGGAGTTCAGTATTTATTTATTTCACTTTTTATGCATTCTGTTTGATGTGTTTGAGCTTTTGATTTTGCCTTTGATCAGGAACGTTTCGTTTCTGCTTTTCCTAGGAGCTCTGTAATTTTGTTATTTTACTTCATACAAATCAAGCATATTCTTTTTGCTGAACATGTTCATATCTTGTGTCATGGAAGGATACCCATATCATGTGTTATTCTAATACATGAAGAAAATCTTGAATAATCTTTCAATTAAACATTGTTTCATACATGCTTAAAACTTAAAAACTTGAAATGTGGTATGATTATCAAGAAGATAACTATCCAATGGAGACTTTCAACCATGGCAAAACACATACCATATTGTATAATGTAGTTCAAAGGAGAAAACCAACCATGTCATTAGTGTAGAAAATTTGGGGTCAACACATTCAGAAAGTGAGTAGGTTAAAATGAATCCAGTTTAGTCTGGTGTAAAATCATTCTATAATTGCCAAAAGTGCATTTGATATAAAACATGTATAAGGCAATTTCCTATAAAATTTTCATTTCCAAGGGACATTACTCATGGTGAAATAGTGGATTAATTGAAATGAATTTCAAACTAACCCTAATAATTGCTGAGATAAACCTTCAATATAAATTTCGTAGCAATCCTATGAATGATGTAGATTTGAAAAGGCTTTCCATGCAATTTTTCGTATAATTTATATATCTAAGGGGAATAACTCCTTCAATAATAATTGTTTGGCACTGAATATGACTCCCCTATAAAATGAATTCTAAACACTAACTTTACTAGGAGCTACATTCAGTTTAAGGGTAATCAAGTATAAAGGTATATTAAAACTGCTTCTGAATTTTCTAGTTGTTACAGATACACATGTTAGAAAAAGGTTAAAAAAAGATATGCATTTGTCACTTTACTAGGAGTATCCCATGTTGTCAAAGAACCCAAAGCATGAGAAGGAGAATTGACATAAAGTATTAAGAACATAATATAACATGATTTATTGTACATAGCTCTTTAATACTAATTGAATATAACTAAAACACAAATCTAAGTGCAGTAAAAATAGTCTCCTCTGTTCTGTACACATTCTTGCCTCTGATTCTTTCTTCATTGTGTGGCAGGCACTAAATCTTGTTTAACCTAAAACATAACAATATGGTTCAGTTGAATAAATAATTATTCCAAAACAATACAAAATTTGAAAGCCCCAAACAGTTGTTATTTGTTTTCCATCTAAGGACAAGTAGGAGTGTTTCATCATTGCAATGGCAGGATCCCAAGATAGTATCAAAATGTAAAACTTGTAGAAATACAATTCATTTGTGAGACCAATCATTTAAATGAAAAGTTCAAATCATTTTTTACTTGGGTAATTACTTTTCTTTGCTTTACAACTGTGATGATTAAAATATAAAGTGTGGTGATAGACAAACATAGTGTGGCGATAGACAAACGTAGTGTGGTGATGGAAAAAGATATTGTGGTGATAGACAAAGATAGTGTGGTGATAGACAATAGTGTGGTGATAGACAAACATAGTGTGGTGATAGACAAACATAGTGTGGTGATAGACAAACGTAGTGTGGTGATAGACAAAGATAGTGTCGTGATAGACAAAGATAGTGTCGTGATAGACAAAAATAGTGTGGTGATGGACAATAGTGCGGTGAAAGACAAACATAGTGTGGTGATAGATATACACAGTGTATTGATTGATTATGTGTGGCGGTAGATATATTATATGTGGCCATAATTATATTATGTGTGGCAGTAGATACATAATATGTGGTGGTATATACATTATGTGTGTGCCAGCAGATGTATTATGTAGACAATGATATAGGTACAATAACACTGAAACAATATATATATAAGGTTTACTCATTTTGAATGTTAGAATCATTGACCGACAGTTAGTATACCATATTTGCTACTTTTATTGAAAAGATACCTGACATGATATTAACATAAAATATTGCATGACATGTTGGAGCGGTTACTCTTTAAAAACATTTCTTCTAAATTATTTTATTTCAACCAGGATTGTTTAATTGCTAATTATCTCTTTACATACATATGTATAATACTTTTAATTTCAATGAAGATTACCTTTTCCTTTTCTTCTATTTTCTATCTATCAAAAATCTTGTTTCACTTTTCTGAAGAAAAAAAAAATAACAATGATAGGTGACACATTGAGTCATTTTAAGTTTAAAATCTAAATTAACATAAACAGATTTCTGCACAGAAACGTGGACTATTATCATACTCATATCCACTTTCAAGTTGGAATAAATAGGGCTTTGAGAGATTTACCCAGTGGTGTGAAAAACATAATGTATATATTGAGGTGAAAATATAAACAGTGAGCTGATAGATATTTTGAGTGAGGTGATACATATAAAATGAGTAATTCATTTACAAAGTGAGGTGATTGGTATTTTAGTAAGATGATAGGGTATATTGTGTGCAGATATACATAGAGAATTTTGGGCTAGATATAGAGAGTATTGTGATAGATATAGAGAATGTGGTGATTGATATATAAAGTGAGGTGAAAGGTATGTAAAGTAAGGTGATGATGTTTATAATGTTGTCATAAACATAGAGACTGTGGGGATAGATATCCAGAGAATGGGGATATATATAGAGAGTGTGTGGTGATTGATATATGTAGTGAGGTGATTGATAAATAAAGTAAAATGATAGGTATTTATAATGTGGAGATATACATAGAGACTTTTGGGGTAGATATAGAGAGTATGGGGATATATATAGAGAGTGAGTGCACATGGTAATTGATATACAAAGTGAGGTGAGTAATAAATAATACAAAGAGACTGTGGGGATAGATATTGAGAGTATGGGGATAGAAATAGAGAGAGTGTGCTGATTGATATATAAAGTGAGGTGATGGATAAATAAAGTAAGGTGATAGGTGTTTACTATGTGGAGATATACACAGAGACATTCGGGGTAGATATCAAGAGTATGGGGATAGATATAGAGAGTGTGTGGTGATTGATATATAAAGTGAGGTGATTGAAAAATAAAGTAAGGTGATAGGTGTTTATTTTGTGAAGATGAACATAGATACTTCTGGGGTAGATATAGATAGTATTTGGATAGATATAGAGAGTGTGCGGTTATTGATAATTTATGCGAGGTGAAAGTATGTAAAGTAAGGTGATATGTGTTTATAATGTGGTCATAAACATAGGGACTGTGGGGATAGATATCGACAGTATGTGCATATATATAGAGAGTGTGTGGTTATTGCTAAAAAAAGTAAGGTGATAGGTGTTTATGATGTGGCCATAAACATAGAGACTATGGGGATAGATATTGAGAGTATGGGGATAAATATAGAGAGTGTGTGGTAATTTATATATAAAGTGAGGTAATTGAGAAAAAAAAAGTAAGGTGATAGGTGTTTATGATGTGGTCATAAACATAGAAACTGTGGGGATATATATGGAGAGTGTGTGGTGATCGTTAAATAAATTGAGGTGATGGATAAATAAAGAAAGGTGATAGGTGTTTATAATGTGGTCATAAATATAGAGACTATGGGGATAGATATCCAAAGTATGGGGATAGATATAGAAAGTGTGTGGTGATTGATATATAAAGTGAGGTGATGGATAAATAAAGTAAAGTGATTGGTGTTTGTTATTTGGTCATAAACATAGAGACTGTGGGGATAGATAAAGAGAGTGTGTGGTGATTGATATATAAAGTGAGGTGATTGATAAATAAAGTGAGGTGATAGGTGTTTATGATGTGGTCATAAACATAGAGACTGGGGATATATATAGAAAGTTTGGTGATTGATATATAAAGTGAGATGATTGATAAATAAAGTGAGGTGATAGGTGTTTATTATGTGAAGATATACAGATAGACTTTTGGGGTAGATAAAGAGAGTGGGGATAGATATATAGAGTGTGTGTGTGTGGTGATTGATATATAAAGTGAGGTGATTGGTAAATAAAGTAAGGGGGTAGCTTTTGTATTATCCTGAGATATACATAGAGACTATTATGATACTATTATGATATATACATAATGACTGTTGGCATTGGTATGGAGAGTGTAGTGATAGATAATCATAGTATGGGGAAAGCTATTGAGACTGTAGTGATAGATAATCATAGAATGGGGATAGCTATTGAGACTGTAGTGATAGATAATCATAGTATGGGGATAGCTATTGAGACTGTAGTGATAGATAATCATAGAATGGGGATAGCTATTGAGACTGTAGTGATAGATAATCATAGTATTGGGATAGCTATTGAGACTGTAGTGATAGATAATCATAGTATGGGGGTACCTATTGAGACTGTTGGGATATATATGGAAAGTGTGGTGATGAATACAGTGACTGCAGCAATGGAGGAACATATAAAACACCACACTTTATATATCTTTTTCCGAGTATCATTTTCTAAAAATACTTTACCATCACTATTGCTGAGTGCTGCTTGGTTGTAAATCATTTAACTATTCTTGTTATTTCATTTAAAATTAGATGTATCCATGTCCTTTCTTCCATTTTCACTAATGACCTCTAAATCCTTGCAAAATGTTGTTTGGTATTTCTGTAAGAAGAACAAAAATATAAATAATGAATTTGAGAATTGCTACATGATAAGTATACAAGCTTATACAAACATATCTCAGTGGACATTGCATATCTGCATATCTCCTTCCACTGTAAATTATACAATGACCAGTATATTTTCTCTCACTTATAGAAGATACAAGAAGTTATAGTATACAATCTGGTGAAAAATAGATACAGAATGATGATAGATATAATCATTGTGTTACTATAAATATGATAAGATGGTGATAAATAGATATAGATTGGTGATAAGTGTGGACTTAGTTATAGTTGGGTTATGTGTATATACAGTGAGATAAAGAATACACAGAATAGTATTAAGATATATAAAGTGTGATGATATATAAACAAAAGGATGATATATATATATATATATATATACTGTGTGGTGACATATATATCAATGGTGGTGTGATTGATTTGAACAGTGCAGTTAGTTAAAAGATTCATATGTGGAGGGGATACATATATAAAATATGGTGAAAAAATATCAACAGTGAGGTCAATAAAATATTTTCAGGGATGTCATACATATATAAAATGAGGAGATAAATATATAAATTAAGATGAAAGATATATAAAGTGAGATGATAGATATACAAATTGTGGTGACAGATACACAGTGTGGTGATACATATGTATAAAGTGAGGTGATAGATATATATAGTGACATGATGAATATATAAAGTGTAGTGATGGATATATAATCGCAGTGAAAGATGAACAGTGTATTGATAAATGAACAGTGTGGTGATAGATGTATAAAGTTTAGTGACAGATAAATATAAAGTGAGCTGATTGGTTTATGAAGTGTGGTGATAGATATATAAAGTGAGGTGATAGATATATAAAGTGTGGTGATGTGTATAAGGTGTGGTGATGTATATATAATGTGTGGTGACAGATATAAAAAGTGTGGTGAAAGATTTATGAAGTGTTGTGACAGATATATAAAATGTGGTGACATATATATACAGTATGGTGACACATTTGTGAAGTATGGTGATAGATATATAAAGTGTGGTGACACATTTATAAAGTGTGGTGATAGATATATAAAGTATGGTGACACATTTATAAAGTTTGGTGATAGATATATAAAGTGTGGTAACAGATAAATAAAGTGTGGTGATAGATATATAAAGTGTGGTGACAGATATGTAAAGTGTGGGGATAGATATATAAAGTCTGGTGACAGATATATAGAGTGTAGTGATAGATATATAAAGTGAGGTGATAGATATATATAGTGAGGTGATTGATATATAAAGTGTGGTGATGGATATGTTAAGTGTGGTGACAGATATATAAAGTGTGGTGCTGGATATATAAAGTCTAATGACAGATATATAGAGTGTTGTGACAGATATATAAAGTGAGTAGATAGATATAGATATAGTGAGGTGAGTGATATATAGTGTGATCATGGATATGTTAAGTGTTGTGACAGATATTAAAAGTATGGTGACATATATATAAAGTGTGGTGATAGATTTATAAAGTAGTGATAGATATATAAAGTGAGGTGATAGATAAATATATAGTGAGGTTATGGATACATAAAGTGTGGTGATGGATATATATAGTTGGGTGTTATATATAGAAAGTGTGATCATGGATATGTTAAGTGTAGTGACAGATAAAGTATGGTGACAGATATATGAAGTGTGGTGATAGATATATAAAGTCTGGTGACAGATATATAAAGTGTGGTGACAAATATATAAAATATTGTGACACATGTATAAAGTGTGGTGAGATATATAAAGTGTGGTAACAGATAAATAAAGTGTGGTGATAGATAAATAAAGTGTAGTAATAGATAAATAAAGTCTGGTGATAGATATATAAAGTCTGGTGACAGATATGTAAGGTGTGGTGACAGATACATAAAGTGTGGGGATAGATATATAAATGCTGGTGACAGATATATATTGTGAGGTGATTGATATATAAAGTGTGATGATGGATATGTTAAGTGTGGTGACAGATATATAAAGTGTGGTGATAGATATATATTGTGAGGTGATTGATATATAAAGTGTGATGATGGATATGTTAAGTGTGGTGACAGATATATAGAGTGTAGTGATAGATATATAAAGTGAGGTGATATATATATATATTGTGAAGTGATTGATATATAAAGTGTGATGATGGATATGTTTAGTGTGGTGACAGATATATAAAGTGTGGTGATAGATATATAAAGTCTGGTGACAGATATATAGAGTGTTGTGACAGATATATAAAGTGAGTAGATAGATATAGATATAGTGAGGTGAGTGATATATAAAGTGTGATCATAGATATGTTAAGTGTAGTGACAGATATTCAAAGTATGGTGACATATATATAAAGTGTGGTGATAGATATATAAAGTCTGACCAGTGACAGATATATAAAGTAGCGATAGATATATAAAGTGAGGTGATAGATATACATGTAGTGAGGTGATGGATATATTAAGTGTGGTGATGGATATATATAGTGAGGTGATTGATTTATAAAGTCTGGTGACAGATAAATAAAGTAGTGATAGATATATGAAGTGTGGTGACAGATATATAAAGTGGGGTGATAGATATATAGTGACATGATGGATATATAAAGTGTGGTGATGGATATGTTAAGTATAATGACAGATATATAAAGTGTGGTGACAGATATATAAAGTATGGTGACAGATATATAAAGTGTGGTGACAGATATATAAAGTATGGTGATAGATATATAAAGTCTAGTGACGCATATATAAAGTGTGGTGATTGATATATAAAGTGTGGTGACAGATATATAAAGTATGGTGATAGATATATAAATTGTGGTGATAGATATATAAAGTCTGGTGACAGATATATAAAGAAGTGATAGATGTATAAAGTGTGGTGATGATATGTCAAGTGTAATGACAGATATGTCAAGTGTAATGACAGATATATAAAGTGTGGTGATAGATATACAAAGTGTGGTGACAGATATACAAAATGTGGTGACAGATATATAAAGTGTGGTGACAGAGTCTGGTGACAGATATATATAAAGTGTGGTGACAGATATATAAAGTGTGGTGACAGATATTATGGTGACAGATATATAAAGTCCGGTGACAGATATATAAAGTCCGGTGACAGATATATAAAGTGTGGTGACGGATATATAAAGTGTGGTGACAGATATAAAAAGTGAGGTGACAGATATATAAAGTGTAGTGACAGATATATAAAGTCTGGTGGTGACAGATATATAAAGTATGGTGACAGATATATAAAGTCTGGTGAAATATATGATAAAGCGTATAAAACATGGCAAAATCCGTATCACATGCCGCATCACCCTCGACCAATACCATAAAGTGACATAAGAGATAAATCAAGTGAGGTCCTAGATATATAGCAATTATCTATCATATTGAATACACCTTAATTATTGGTAACCCCGGCTGACCCGACTGCATAGAACTTTTGACGAATACAACAATCATGACAATAATTTTTCCTTTGTGACTTCAGATATTTTTTTTTTACTTCAAAATTTTACTACAACCTGTGTGATATCCAGTAATGGTGGACAAATAGTGATAAGATGCAGTGGCGGATCCAATGGAGGGTTCAGGGGGGTTGGATCCCCCCCTTTTTTTTTACGATCAATGCATTGGAATGGGGACATATAGTTGGACCCCCCTTTTTTAAATGGCTGGATTCGCCCCTGATAAGGTGTATGAAAAATTACCATCAACATCAAACTTCTCTCGTTTTACAAGATTTGTTACATTTTTCACCATTTAAGTCCTAACACAAATCTATCTCCACATAGAAGATTGTTTTTTCAAAAAGTGAAAGTAGAAATAACCGGATCCGCCCAGTTCCGGTCGCGCATGCGCACAAATACGAGGTTACAGTCCGGGTTACAATATCAGTAACCTTGTATATTATATACCTCATACTTTGAACAAACAAATAGTGCGAATAAAGTGTATTTTAATTCTGTTCAGAGTTTATTAAATGGAGAGGGTATGTATACTATGTCAATTGACACCATGGATCGATTACTAAACTAAGAATTGAAAGTAAATACACTTTATTTATATAGTAATATACAGATAAGCGCTAAAATTATTCATGTGAACTTTTGATACCTTTTCTGAAATTCTCCATTCATTAAATATTTTACAAAATTCATTGATAACAAAAAAAAAGATATGGTATGATTGCCATGTTGAGACAACTCTCCACAAGAGATCAAAATGACACAGAAATTTACGACTATAGGTCACCGTACGACCTTCAACAACGAGCAAAGCCCATACCGCATACTCAGCTTTAAAAGGCCCCGAAATGACGATGTACAAAAATTCAAACGAGAAAACTAGCGGCCTTATTTATGTACAAAAAAAGGAACGAAAAACAAATATGTAACACACAAACAAACGACAACCACTGATCTACAGGCTCCTTACTTAAATGTTCATAACATACTAAATGTATGTTCATATTGAAATTGATAGAAAACCAAAAATTGGGAGTTTTGGAAATGAAGGAGGAGGTATAAAACTTCTAACAACACTTTACATACTTTTAACTCCGCTCTGAATGCCCGCGATTTCGCGGGTGTGTTCTAGTAAATGTTGATGGAAAGATTTGATCCTTACTAAAGTACCTATTATTTTCGATTTATGAGTTTGACTGTCCCTCTTGTATCTTTCGTTCCTCTTTTATATATCTCTTGCAGTTGGGAAAATACCAAATATGTATGAAGCATTGTAGATTTTCCCTCTCAAATATCAACACTTGCAGCCTACTGTATAAATGTTCGTGGAAAGATTTCATCCTTACCAATGTACCTATATATCCCTTGCAGTTAGTAAAATATCAAATGTGTATGAAGCATTGTAGATGTCCTCAAAGTTCGACACTTGCAGCCTACTGAATAAATTTTCATGGAGAATTTCAACACATACAGCCTACTCTATAAGTGTCTTTTGGATATATTTCACCCTGACTAAAGTACCTATGCATGTCTTACAGTCGGTAACATATAAAATGTGCATAAAAGATTGTAGATGTTCCCTCTGGAATAATCTGAAAATTTTCGGAAACCAATAACTCTATTTTACGAGCTTCATATACAATTATTTAAAGATATTCCAAGTCTCCCTATCATAAGACTGTTTACAATTTCTTATCATCATCATAGACACAATATTTAGTTCTTGTCAATAAAGAGATGAAGAATTTCATTATATATATATAGACCAGATGCTCCGCAGGGCGCAGCTTTATACGACCGCAGAGGTTGAACCCTGAACGGTTGGGGCAAGTATGGACACAACATTCAAGCTGGATTCAGCTCTAAATTTGGATTGTGATTAAATAGTTGACACAGCATAGGTTTTGGACACAGAATGAATGTGGTCTAATGAACTTAAAATATTTTTTTTGCCTTTGAGCAATCACTATGCTGTTGAATATTAATCCTCTCAAAAAAATGTTTGAAGAAATTTTCTTTTTATTTATGAAATCTGAAATGAGAAAAATTTAACCTCCCCCCCCCCCCCCCACCATTTTTTTTCACATCCCCCTTTCCCTTTTTTCAAAACTGATCTCAATTCAAAGGAGTATGTTCGATAAGGTCCTAAAATGGCCCCCTTTTTTAGCGTAAATTTCAAATTCGGATTTATTTACCAATATTACGATCAATTTAACGTTTCTTCGTTTCATTATGACGTCACAAGTTGTACTTATATTGATTTTTCACGAAAAAATCAATGAAAAGGTGTAAATTTCTATAGATTATTGGACAGGAAACATAGAGCGCATACGTCGACAACAAAGATCTTTTAAGATAATGTTTGTGAAGACATTTCACATGTCTTATTTGAATATTAAGCTTGTCGACGCCTGCGCTCTATGTTTCCTCGTGCTTTATTTGGTTGAAATCCAGCTGATTTTGTCAAATTTCACAAAAATCTCTTATCTTGACCTTTTTGGGGATGTAAAAATCAACGTGTTAGAATTAAACTTTGACAAATACAGTTCTGTTTAACTTTCTCACATGTCTTTAAGGCAACTTAAAGCATTTATTGTCTTGTAACTATGAACTTTATAATTGGGGCCAAATATGGCCCTTACCGAACTTACTCCTTTCTAATGGAGTTTGCAACAATAACTACTCATTTAAATACATCATAAAATATTAAAATGTAACAAAAAGTGCTTGTTATCACTGAATGGTAAAAATTGTTTTTATTTATCAGTTGGTAGTAAAAGTGAATATACATTGTGTATTGTATAAAACAATGATTTAAGTTGATTCAACTACTATTCTGGACAAAGAAAGATAACTCCAATCAATTGAAAATTTCTTGCTATTGCACAATATTGTGCAATTAGATATTTCTTGCTATTGTGCAATACTGTGCAATTGAAAATATTTGCTATAGCACAATACTGTGCAATTGAAGATTTCTTGCTATTGCGCAATACTGTGCAATTGATAATTTCTTGCTATTGCACAATACTGTGCAATTGAAGATTTCTTGCTATTGCTGAATACTGTGGAATTGAAAATTTCTTGCTATTGCACAATACTTAATATATAATTTTGGATCCTGATTTGAACCAAATTGAAAACTGGGCCCATAATCAAAAATCTAAGTACATGATTTAATTCAGCATATCAAAAAAGCCAAAGAATTCAATTTTTGTTAAAATCAAACTTAGTTTAATTTTGGACCCTTTGGTATTTAATGTAGACCAATTTGAAAACGGGACTAAAAATTAAGAATCTACATACACAGTTAGATTTGGCATATCAAAGAACCCCAGTTATTCAATTTTTGATGAAATCAAACAAAGTTTAATTTTGGACCCCGATTTGGACCAACTTGAAAACTGGGCCAATAATCAAAAATCTAAGTACATTTTTAGATTCAGCATATCAAAGAACCCCAAGGATTCAATTTTTGTTAAAATCAAACTAAGTTTAATTTTGGACCCTTTGGACCTTATTAATGTAGACCAATTGGAAAACGGGACCAAAAATTAAGAATCTGCATACACAGTTAGATCCGGCATATCAAAGAACCCCAATTATTCAATTTTTGATGAAATCAAACAAAGTTCAATTTTGGACCCTTTGGGCCCCTTATTCCTAAACTGTTGGGACCAAAACTCCCAAAAGCAAACCAAACCTTCCTTTTATGGTCATAAACCTTGTGTTTAAATTTCAAAGATTTCTATTTACTTATACTAAAGTTATGGTGCGAAAACCAAGAATAATGCTTACTTGGGCCCCTTTTTGGCCCCTAATTCCTAAACTGTTGGGACCAAAACTCCCAAAATCAATCCAAACCTTCCTTTTGTGGTCATAAACCTTGTGTTTAAATTTCATTGATTTCTATTCACTTATACTAAAGTTATTGTGCGAAAACCAAGAATAATGCTTATTTTGGCCATTTTTTGGCCCCTAATTCCTAAACTGTTTGAACTAAAACTCCCAAAATCAATCCCAACCTCCTTTTGTGGTCATAAACCTGGTGTCAAAATTTCATAGATTTCTATTTACTTAAACTAAAGTTATAGTGCGAAAACCAAGAAAATGCTTATTTGGGCCCTTTTTGGCCCCAATTCCTAAAATTGTGAGACCAAAACTCCCAAAATCAATCCCAACCTTTCTTTTGTGGTTATAAACCTTGTGTTAAAATTTCATAGATTTCTATTCACTTTTACTAAAGTTAGAGTGCGAAAAACTAAAAGTATTCGGTCGACGACGACGACGCAAGACGACGCAAGACGACGCCAACGACGCCAACGTGATAGCAATATACGACGAAAAATTAAAAATTTTGCGGTCGTATAAAAAGCGATCATATAGCAACTGTTGCTGGAAAATTGTCACATTGATACAAAGTAAAAGTAATAATAAAATTTTAGAACTTTTTATTTCATGAAAATCAAACCAAAATAACATAAAACGAAAGTTCCACTAAATTCAATACATTGTACAATTCTAAATATTCCAATACATAAATGCATAAACAACATAAATATAGTCTTAACTACACAATAAAACTGCTGTGATTTGTTTTAAACAGCCAGGAATCTGTTTACTTTCACCTTTTATATAACATTATATACATAAATGAATTCTATGTTTGTTACTTTAATGATAACCATTTTCCGAGTAGTATAAAGTTCATCTTAGATGCGTTTTAAATCATTGCACGTCTTCAATATATAAGAACACAGTTCAGTTGTCCTCCACATTGCAGATATTTTATCCAAGGACAAATTACAATATTAATTAATTATAACAAAAACACAAATCTAAGTGCAGTAAAATAGTATCCCCTGTTCTGTAAAGACATTCTTGTTCTTATTCTTTCTTAATTGTGTGGCCTGCACTAAATCTTGTTTAACCTACAAAATAATATATGGTTCAATTGAATATATAATTATAGTCCAATACAATACAAAATTTCAATACCTCCAACAGTTGTTATTTATTTTTCATCTAAGAATAAATGGGAGTGTTTCATCAGTGCAAAGACAGAAAATTATTCCCAGACTGTATCAAATTGTAAAAATTTGTAATGCAGAAATACAATTCATTTGTGAGACCAATCATTTAAATGAAAAGTTCAAATAATTTTTTTCTTTAGTAATGACTTTTTTATGAAATGTCAATGTAGGGAGAAAACAAGGCTTCATCCAAACTATTTCTTTTTATCTAGTATTGGTAATAAGAATGTGTTGGTGAATATGTAAACTGTGATGATTAAAATATAAAGTTTTGTGATAGACAAACATACTGAAGTATTAGACAAACATAGTGAGGTGATTGACAATAGTGAGGCGATAGACAATAGTGTGGTGATAGACATACAAAGTGTGGTGATAGACAGTAGCGTGGTGATAGACATACATAGTTTGGTGATAGACAATAGTGTCGTGATATACATACATAGTGAGGCAATAGACAATAGTGTGGTGATAGACATACATAGTGTGGTGATAGATAAATAAAGTGTGGTGATAGACAATAGTGTGGTGATAAACATACATAGTGTCGTGACAGATAAACAAAGTGTGGTGATAGACAAACATAGTGTGGTGATAGACAATAGTGAGGCAAAAGACAATAGTGTGGTGATAAACATACATAGTGTGGTGATAGACAAACAAAGTGTGGTGATACACAATAGTGAGGTGATAGACATACATAGTGTGGTGATAGATAAACAAAGTGTGGTGATAGACAATAGTGTGGTGATAGACATACACAGTGTGGTGTTAGATTAACAAAGTGTGGTTATAGACAAACATAGTGTGGTGATAGATAAACAAAGTGTGGTGATAGACAATAGTGTGGTGATAGACATATATAGTGTAGTGATAGATAAACAAAGTGTGGTGATAGACAATAGTATGGTGATAGACAAACATAGTGTGGTGATAGATAAACAAAGTGTGGTGATAGACAATAGTGTGGTGATAGACATACATAGTGTGGTGATAGATAAACAAAGTGTGGTGTTAGACATACATAGTGTGGTGATAGATAAACAAAGTGTGGTGATAGACATACATAGTGTGGTGATAGATAAACAAAGTGTGGTGATAGACAAACATAGTGTGGTGATAGACAATAGTGTGGTGATAGACATACAAAGTGTGGTGATAGACAATAGTGTGGTGATAGACATACATAGTGTGGTGATAGATAAACAAAGTGTGGTGATAGACAATGTTGTGGTGATAGACAATGTTGTGGTGATAGACATAGATAGTGTGGTGATAGATAAACAAAGTGTGGTGATAGATAAAAAAAGTGTGGTGAAAGACAATAGTGTGGTGATAGACATACATAGTGTGGTGACAGATAAACAAAGTGTGGTGATAGACAATAGTGTGGTGATAGACATACATAGTGTGGTGATAGATAAACAAAGTGTGGTGATAGACATACATAGTGTGGTGATAGATAAACAAAGTGTGGTGATAGACAAACATAGTGTGGTGATAGACAATAGTGTGGTGATAGACATACAAAGTGTGGTGATAGACAATAGTGTGGTGATAGACATACATAGTGTGGTGATAGATAAACAAAGTGTGGTGATAGACAATGTTGTGGTGATAGACATAGATAGTGTGGTGATAGACATAGATAGTGTGGTGATAGATAAACAAAGTGTGGTGAAAGACAATAGTGTGTTGATAGACATACATAGTGTGGTGATAGATAAACAAAGTGTGGTGATAGACATACATAGTGTGGTGATAGATAAACAAAGTGTGGTGATAGACAATAGTGTGGTGATAGACATACATAGTGTGGTGATAGATAAACAAAGTGTGGTGATAGACAATGGTGTGGTGATAGACATACATAGTGTGGTGATAGATAAACAAAGTGTGGTGATAGACAATAGTGTGGTGATAGACATACATAGTGTGGTGATAGGCAAACATAGTGTGGTGATAGACAAACATAGTATGGTGATAGACAAACATAGTGTGGTGATAGACAAACATAGTGTGGTGATAGACAATAGTGTGGTGATAGACAAAAATATTTTGGTGATAAATACACAGACTGTGGTGAATGATTTATGTAGTGTGGTGATTGATTATGTGTGGCGGTAGATATATTATATGTGGCCATTATTATATTATGTGTGACAGTAGATGCATAATAGAGAAAACAACACAAGCGACATAAGTATCTACTTTATACATTAAATGTAACTTAACAATGGTATTTGTACGTATGAAGCGTCAACTTCATGTTATTTATACCTTTCAAGCATACATTGAACGTATGAAAGTGAAAATTATTAATTTGGATTGTCTTTCTTTTCCCAAAATCATTTTTAGACCGTTAAAAAGGTGAAAACTTATGTATTACGAACTTAATCACGGACTGCATACGTAAGATGGTAAGTCGGTGATTCTTTTTACAGATATATATTTTTTTTTGACAGTAAGCTAAAAAAAAATACGATTTTTATAGATAAAATGAAATTTATCAGTATCTTTTAATTTAAGTTGACATATGTTATGTTCGTACCTCATTGGAAATTTTGTGTAGTTGGCAAGATGCAAGTCCAAAATATATAATTTTGTGAAATCATATTCATTGCTTTTGCTCTTATAATGGTAGAATTTTATGATTTTTTAAAATATTATTTTTTTTAATTTTTCAAAAAACTAAAATATATCAATTTTCGATAAGTAGTTAAAAGTCACCATCGATTTTGAGGAGTCTTAAAAGAATGTCGCACTTGCTCAAAAACAACGTTTCAGTCCAATTTTTGGTTTGAACGTTACGAAGTTTTAGCGACGTTGTGTCACGCTTTCATGTACGAACATCACGCGTAACGTCTATACATTTTTTTCCAAATTGATTATTCGAGTTTTCGGTGAAGACGACATTTGTATTTTTACAGTTGTTACGTTAATGTGCAATGTCATTTGTCAACTGATGAACATTTATTTAGATTACTAAAGGATCTTTGTAGAGTTCCCTGTCATCAATTCCAATCTTTTTAAATGCGTTGCAGCACATACTACATGAAATTGAACAAGCTTAGAAGTTTTTGCAAGGAAATAAATCAAGATTTTATAATTATAAGGAGTCAAAACAGATAAAAGAAAATGTAGCTGATGGTTGCAAAATAATTTTTTTTTTTTGCTTTCTGAAAGTTTATTCTCTTTCATGCTGAAAGAGCAAGAGCCATAACAACATATGCAAAGTAAATTTGCAGAAATTTCAGTCAAACACTGGTACACGATTTCATATTACATTCATTTTTTTATAGTCTAAGAGTAAAGCCATTTTCAATTAATATTTTATAGTGCGTCTTTTCAATTGTAATGTTATACTGCTGTATCAGTTTTAGGGTGAAGGTTATCGCCTGTCAAAACGTTCAAACCCGCAGCATATATTATATGCACCTGTCCTAAGTCAGAAATTTAAGTCAGGAACAGTGCTTGTCGTTTGTTGGTATGTTTGATAAATGTTTCTCGTTTAAAATAATAATAAAAAAAAGAAGATGAGGTGTGATTTTCCCATGAGACAACTCTTCACAGGAGACCAAATGACACAGACATTAATAAAAATGGTCACAGTAGAGCTTTCATCAATGAGCAAAGCCCATGTCGTATAGTCAGCTATAGAAGGCCCCGAAATGACAAATGTAAAACGTTTTACAATTCAAACGAAAAAACTAACGTCCTAATTAATGTACAAAAAAAAATTAACGAGAAACAAATATGTAACACGGCACCAAACGACAACCACTGAATTACAGGCTCTAGACTTGGGACAGGCACATATGTACGTAATGTGGCGGAGTCCCAACCCTCCCCTAACCTGGAACAGTGGTTTTATAGTACAACAAAAGAACGAACTGTAAAAATCATTTGAAAAAGGCTTATCTGTAGATATTCGGTCTCAACAGTATTTCATGTACGTTGTAGAAACCCGCAAATATATTTGCTCTTCTCTTTATTTCATAGCAACGTTATGTTACATATTTATATATGACCTTTAAAGCCAAGACGCAAAGATATGCTGATTTAGTTTAAGTTTGGTTAAGTTTAATCGGTAATTAAACTAAATTGATTTATGTGGGACTAGTGCCTAATTAGCTATAAAACATTTTGTTGATTGATATAGATCGTTAATCATCTAGTGTTAACTAGATATACAAGTCCCTGACCTGTGAAGTGGAGCTGTAGGAGACTTTATTATATTTGTTTGTCTGTCTGTCTTGTAGTCTTTTTTGTCTGTCTGTCTGGGGGTCTTGTTTGTCTTGTCTGTCTGGTGGTCTTGTGTGTCTGTCTGTTTGGTGGTCTAGTCTAGTTGTCTTGTATGTCTGTCTGTCTGGTGTTCTGTGTCTGTCTGGTGTTCTGTGTCTGTCTGTCTGTTTATCTGGTGTTCTTGTCTGTCTGTCTGTTTATCTGGTATGTCTGTCTGTCTGTATGGTGGTCTTTTCTGTCTGTCTGGTGGTCTTTTCTGTCTATCTGGTGGTCTGGTCTGTCTGGTTGTCTTGTCTGGCTTGCTGTCTGTCTGATTGTCTTGTCTGTCTATGCCTGTTTGGTAGTCTTGTTTGTGTGTCTGTCTGGTGGTCTTTTTGCGTGTCTGTCTTGTGGTCTTGTTTGTGTGACTGTCTGGGGGTCTTGCATGTCGGTCTGTCTGTCTGATGGTCTTGTCGGTGTGGTGGTCCTATTTGTCTGTATATCTGTCTTTCTGGTGGTCTGATCTGTCTGTTTATCTGTCTTTCTGGTGGTCTATCTGGTGGTATCGTCTGGTTGGCAAATGTCCATGATAAAATCCAGATCAAGAATTTGTTTGGGTCTTATGAGTTTGACCGAGTAATTCTCTTATATGCTGGATACTGTCCACGCTAGTCTGTGTCCACACTTGTTTCATTCGATATTTCGTATAAAGAAATTCTTCCCAACATATATCTTCGTTATTTATATGTTCAACCTTACTGTGGATACTCGTTTAAAGAGATGTTTGGTAGAATATGGCAAGGAGATAGCAACTCAGATGTTCCGTTATTTTTCTTTCTAATGTGAACATCATAGAAGGAATGAACCATCTTTTTATGTGTTTAAATATTTGGTGCGGAGGGGCATTTTATTTCGTACAGACAATTTGATGAAGTATATATATGAAGCCAAAAAAAATAAACTTAAAAAAAAATCCTTTGTTCAACCACAAAAGATGAATCGTCGATATCTAACAGTATTAACAATCAGATAGCTAACTATCAGGGGAAATAATGTTGATTTTAAGTAACTATTGGTTACCGTATGGCCTTCGTTTTTAGCTTTAGTCCAGACCAAGGGCTCAATTTCAGATTGCCTTAATTATGTACTGACGACAATAAACAAACAAGAACTATCTTGATACAAGATATACGACACATTTATATGTTGGCGTGAAGTTTTGTATCAACCATAAACATTTATCTTTTGATTTTTTATAATTTCACACATATGTTGATTCTGACTTGACTATAAACTATATCTGAAGGTTTTTTCCGGAGAAAAAAAACCCTTCAAAATATTAGTTATGATAACTATACGTCAAACACAACTTTAAATTAGAGATACAACCTATTTTGGTTTGAAAATCGTGGATTGACGGTCAACAAAGTGGGATGATATTTGTATTTTGAGATTTTTTATTTCAATTATAATAGTTTAATGATAATATGCTTTGACTTAATAATTAACCCTTGGCATTTTACACAAAGTACAACAGATGTATAGCAGTGTCTCCAGTTATTGAATCCTAAACTGGATATCAGCTCTTTATACATTCCTTTGCTTCCATTAATTACGATTATTTTTCTTAAGGTATAATAGTCAATATTTTAAGTTACAAGAATCACTATAAATACTAAAAATCGAAACTGCTTTTTCAAGTTGAAGACGTGCATGTACGCTTAAAGATCGATTAATTATGCACTGACAAAATCGCTATTTTGGAAAGGGAAAGGCAAGGGAATTAAAACGAGAAAGCAAACATGTACGAACCAAACACAAATATTATAAACAGCAACAAAGTCAAGCACTGAGTAGCATATGACCGAGCATAAGTTATGGCGGTGGACAAACATGTTTACCGACTCAAAATGCTCTCCTAAGTTTAGAAAGTGATGCAACAGCAGTCGGTAAAAATCAATTTAAAAAGACAGTTGCAACAATTCACACTAAATAACTCGTAAGAAATAGTCTAAGCTAGGACATAGATTAACGATCTGAGATATTAAAGCCCGGGATGACGAAGTATGAAAATAAATGAAAGACGAAAACATTCCAAAAAGACCTCACCAGACCATAAAGCATAAAACAGTCCATTGATGGCATTGGGCTGTAACTGGTTTTTGATCGGTTTGTTTCTTAAAGAAAAAGACTTACACGTACAGTATCAAGATTGTTTTAATTGTCCAATGTATTCATGATTCCCTAACTGAAAATAAACGCTTTCCCTATGTACAACAATGTTGTCTTAATTCAAATATCCTAATTAGATTAAGAAAAATATGAAGATAATGGCGAAATTATAGCTGAATGCATTTTGATATGGGTTTTTTTTGGAAAAAGGGAGACAATTCAATCTCAAATATAGTCTTAATTGTGATTTCTTACGTATACTTTATGTATGACGTTAGTAAAGTCAGATATCGAAAATTCTCTAATATGTGGTGGTATATACATTACGTGTGTGCCAGCAGATGTATTATGTAGACAATGCTACAAGTACAATAACACTGAAACAATATATTTATACGGTTTACTCATCTTGAATGTTAGAATCATTGACCGATAGTTAGTATACCATAATTGCTACTTTTATTGAAAAGATCCCTGACATGATATTACATAAAATATTGCATGACATGTTGGAGCAGTTATTCTTTAAAAAACATTTCTTTTAAATTATTTCATTTCAACCAGGACTGTTTGATTGCTAATTAACTCTTTACATACATATGTATATTCAACGAAGATTACCTTTTCCTTTTCTTCTATTTTCTATCTATCAAAAATCTTGTTTCACTTTTCTGAAGAAAAAAATAATAACAATGATAGGTGTCACATTAAGTCATTTTTAGTTTAAAATCTGAATAAACATAAACAGATTTCTGTACAGAAAGGTGGATTATTATCATGCTCATATCTACTTTTAAAATGATATAAATAGGGCTTTGAAAGATATACCCAGTGGAGTGATAGACATAATATATAAATTAAGGTGAAAATATACAGTGAGGTGATTGATCAATAAAGTAAAGTCATAGGTGTTTAATATGTGGAGATATACATAGAGTCTGTTGTGTTAGATATAGAGAGTGGGGAGAAATATGGGAGTGTGTGGTGATTGATATATGTAGTGAGGTGATTAATAAAGTAAGTTGGTAGATGTATATAATGTGGTGATATACATAGAGACCGTGAGGATAGATATTGAGAGTATGGGGATAGATATAGAGAGTGTATGGTGATTGATATATGAAGTGAGGTGATTGATAAATAAAGTAAGGTGAAAGGTGTTTAATATGTGGAGATAAAATAGACACTGTTGGGGTAGATATAGAGAGTGTGGTGATTGATATATAATTGGAAGTTAAAGATGTGTATGACATTGATATATAATGTTTTGTCATAGTTAGAAATTGTTCAATATTTTAAACATTTCTGTAATTAGCAAAAACTTCCTCAATAAGACAACTTATGCCAATCATAATCTTATGCCAGGTAATGTGAGACAGGTAGTAGCTGCAAATGGAAATCAGGTCGCAGTTTTGGGTAAAATTGATATAGTTGTTACAGTAGGTAGCACAAAATTTACTCAAACCGTACATGTGCTTGATCAGTTACATCACACTCTAATTCTTGGATTTGATTTTATGAAAAATCAAGGTGCTTTTATAAATTTTGATGACCTTACATTAGAAATGAATAAACCCAAGATGATTATAGGGTCCATATCTATAAAGGCAGGGTTAGTAAGGACAATTAAAGCTGTTACTATTCCAAAACGTTCAGAAATTAATATCCCTGTGTCGGTTTCAAGGCAAACTCATGATAGTACTGTTCTATTGGAACCTCTTGAATCATACTGTCCAGCACTTAAAAATCGTGTAGTTGCAAAATGTCTAGTAAACGTTCAGAATGGTAAAGCTTGTTTGCGTCTTTTAAACCCAACTCACTCAGATATTCAGTTAAAAGCACACAAAGAAATTGCTAAGGTGTCACAGGTCAATATTGATGATATATACCCTCTTGATGACAATACTAAGCATATATCAGCAGTGTCAACAACAAACATCAAGCAGAAGGACACAGACCTTCACTTTGATCTATCAAACTCTTGCCTCACTTCTGATGAAAAATCTGAACTCTCTAATTTTTTACAGAAGAACAGGTCAGCGTTTGCAACCTCTTTAAATGAATTAGGTTGTACACATCTCTATAAACACAACATAGAAACAATCCCAGGGGCTAGACCTGTTAGGTTAAATCCTTACAGACAACCTCCTAATGTTCGGGATGAACAAGATAGACAAGTTCAAGAGTTGCAGGAAAGTGGCATAATTGAACCCTCTTCTTCTAGTTGGGCATTTCCAGTGGTCATGTGTTTTAAACGTTCAGGTGGATCTATGAGAATGGCGATTGACTATCGCAAGCTGAATTCCCTTTGTCTCCCTCAATCCTTCCCCCTCCCCCACATGGAGAGTGTCTTTGATGCTATTGGTGAAAACAAGGCCAAGTACTTTAGTTCGCTTGATTTGAAGTCTGGTTATTATCAGGTACCCCTTACAGAAGAGAGCAAGCCCAAAACTGCTTTTATAACTCAAACAGGAGTATATCAGTTTAAACGTATGAGTTTTGGATTGATGAATGCTCCAATCACTTTCCAGGCAATGGTGTCTGATGTCTTACGTGGTCTCAATTGGAAGTTTGTTTTAGTGTATGTTGATGACATTCTGGTGTTTAGCAAAAACTTTCAGGATCATTTAAATCATCTTTCTCAGGTATTTGAACGACTCAAACATGCAAATCTTAAATTGCACCCTGATAAATGCCACTTTGCTATGAAAGAGATAAAATTCTTAGGTCATTACATTTCTCAAGATGGTGTAAAAGCTGACCCAGAAAAGACCAGAGCTGTTAACGAATTTCCAGTACCTAAAACCCAGAAACAGGTCAGAAGTTTTCTTGGCATGGCAAATTATTATCGACGCTTCATTAAAGACTATTCTAAGATTGTTTGTCCTCTTACTGCTCTCACTCACAAAAATCAACCTGTCAAACTCAAATGGACTCCTAAGTGTCAAACAGCTTTTGAATCTATAAAACGGCTCCTGTACTTGCTTACCCTGATCTTAGCAAACCTTTCATCTTAACATGTGATGCGTCAGATGAAGCTATCAGTTTTGTTCTTGGTCAGTTAGATTTTGAGAATAAAGAATATGTTGTAGCCTATGGAAACAAAACCTTAACAAAAGAAGAGAAAAGGTACAACAACTCTGAAAAAGAATGTCTGGCAATCTTAAAAGGTGTAGAAACCTATCGCCCCTATCTAGTAAATAGTCACTTTACTGTAGTCACTGATCACAGTGCCCTTGTATGGTTAAAATCGGCAAAACATACAGGTAGATTGGCACGTTTGGCACTAAGAATGCAAGATCTTCAATTTTCTATCATTCATAGACCTGGTAAAAGTAATGTTGTGGCTGACTGTCTTAGTCGTATTCCAAATCCTTTCAATACTGATTCTGTTCAAGCTATATCCTTGTCAAAAGATATTCTTTCGGAGTCCTCTGATGATACTGAGTCTCTGTCAGAACCATTAGAGTCTGAAGATGTACTATCTGATGCTGAAGAATTTGATGAGTGTAAACCCAAGTGGAGAACAGAGGTAAAATTGATTTATGAGTTTGATCATGTTGATGATGGACATGAAATCCCTATGGTAGCTGCTATTGAAGTTCAAAATGTTCAGGAAACAATTGATGACAAAGTTTCTCTCTCTCAATTACAAAAAGAGTGTCCCGATTTCTCTGCAATCTATACCTATCTTTCTTTAGGGGAGTTACCAGATGATCGCAAACTTAGAGACAAGGTGGTCTCAGAAAGCAAGTATTTTAGTTTAAGTGATGGTGTTTTAAATCATTGGTACCAAAGACGATGTCGTGGTTTAGCAGAAGAGTTTAAAAGAATTAAACAAATTGCCCTTCCTGAGTGTTTGCGACTTGATGCATTAAAGTCTTATGATGACTCTTTAGCTTCTGGAGGTCACATCGGTAGGGAAAAGGTATACAATTCTCTAATGGAAAAGTATTGGTGGAATAACATGCACCAAAACGTTATTGATTATGTCAAATCGTGTGACAGATGTCAAAGAGCAAAACAAAATTGTAACCCTAACAGGCCTGTCAAAAATTCCCTACGGGAAGGTCCAGGTGGGACAACTCATAGTTTGTCTTCACCATAGGTCCGAACTTAGGTCTTAAGGGTCAAACATGCCTACCCCAAATTTTCAAAAGTCTGTCAAAAATTCCCTACGGCAATACTTTTTTACCCACTAGGTGCAAATGATAGGTAAGGGTTTAAGGTCCAATGGGTCAAAAGGTCCAGGTGGGACAACTCATGGTTTGTCCTCACCATGGGTCCAAAGTTAGATTTTAAAAAAAATACCTTACCCCAATTTTTAAGGGAGTGTAAAAAAATCCCTACGGCAATACTTTTTTAGCCACTAGGTGGAAATGGTAGGTAATGGGCTAGGGTCCAATGGTCCAAAAGGTCCAGGTGGGACAACTCATAGTTTGTCTTCACCATAGGTCCGAACTTAGGTCTTAAGGGTCAAACATGCCTACCCCAAATTTTCAAAAGTCTGTCAAAAATTCCCTACGGCAATACTTTTTTACCCACTAGGTGCAAATGATAGGTAAGGGTTTAAGGTCCAATGGGTCAAAAGGTCCAGGTGGGACAACTCATGGTTTGTCCTCACCATGGGTCCAAAGTTAGATTTAAAAAAAATGCCTTACCCCAATTTTTAAGGGAGTGTAAAAAAATCCCTACGGCAATACTTTTTTAGCCACTAGGAGGAAATGGTAGGTAATGGGCTAGGGTCCAATGGTCCAAAAGGTCCAGGTGGGACAACTCATAGTTTGTCTTCACCATAGGTCCGAACTTAGGTCTTAAGGGTCAAACATGCCTACCCCAAATTTTCAAAAGTCTGTCAAAAATTCCCTACGGCAATACTTTTTTACCCACTAGGTGCAAATGATAGGTAAGGGTTTAAGGTCCAATGGGTCAAAAGGTCCAGGTGGGACAACTCATGGTTTGTCCTCACCATGGGTCCAAAGTTAGATTTTTAAAAAAATGCCTTACCCCAATTTTTAAGGGAGTGTAAAAAAATCCCTACGGCAATACTTTTTTAGCCACTAGGTGGAAATGGTAGGTAATGGGCTAGGGTCCAATGGTCCAAAAGGTCCAGGTAAGACAACTCATAGTTTGTCTTCACCATAGGTCCGAACTTAGGTCTTAAGGGTCAAACATGCCTACCCCAAATTTTCAAAAGTCTGTCAAAAATTCCCTACGGCAATACTTTTTTACCCACTAAGTGCAAATGATAGGTAAGGGTTTAAAGTCCAATGGGTCAAAAGGTCCAGGTGGGACAACTCATGGTTTGTCCTCACCATGGGTCCAAAGTTAGATTTAAAAAAAAATGCCTTACCCCAATTTTTAAGGGAGTGTAAAAAAATCCCTACGGCAATACTTTTTTAGCCACTAGGAGGAAATGGTAGGTAATGGGCTAGGGTCCAATGGTCCAAAAGGTCCAGGTGGGACAACTCATAGTTTGTCTTCACCATAGGTCCGAACTTAGGTCTTAAGGGTCAAACATGCCTACCCCAAATTTTCAAAAGTCTGTCAAAAATTCCCTACGGCAATACTTTTTTACCCACTAGGTGCAAATGATAGGTAAGGGTTTAAGGTCCAATGGGTCAAAAGGTCCAGGTGGGACAACTCATGGTTTGTCCTCACCATGGGTCCAAAGTTAGATTTAAAAAAAAATGCCTTACCCCAATTTTTAAGGAAGTGTAAAAAAATCCCTACGGCAATACTTTTTTAGCCACTAGGAGGAAATGGTAGGTAATGGGCTAGGGTCCAATGGTCCAAAAGGTCCAGGTGGGACAACTCATAGTTTGTCTTCACCATAGGTCCGAACTTAGGTCTTAAGGGTCAAACATGCCTACCCCAAATTTTCAAAAGTCTGTCAAAAATTCCCTACGGCAATACTTTTTTACCCACTAGGTGCAAATGATAGGTAAGGGTTTAAGGTCCAATGGGTCAAAAGGTCCAGGTGGGACAACTCATGGTTTGTCCTCACCATGGGTCCAAAGTTAGATTTTAAAAAAAATGCCTTACCCCAATTTTTAAGGGAGTGTAAAAAAATCCCTACGGCAATACTTTTTTAGCCACTAGGTGGAAATGGTAGGTAATGGGCTAGGGTCCAATGGTCCAAAAGGTCCAGGTGGGACAACTCATAGTTTGTCTTCACCATAGGTCCGAACTTAGGTCTTAAGGGTCAAACATGCCTACCCCAAATTTTCAAAAGTCTGTCAAAAATTCCTTACGGCAATACTTTTTTACCCACTAGGTGCAAATGATAGGTAAGGGTTTAAGGTCCAATGGGTCAAAAGGTCCAGGTGGGACAACTCATGGTTTGTCCTCACCATGGGTCCAAAGTTAGATTTAAAAAAAAATGCCTTACCCCAATTTTTAAGGGAGTGTAAAAAAATCCCTACGGCAATACTTTTTTAGCCACTAGGTGGAAATGGTAGGTAATGGGCTAGGGTCCAATGGTCCAAAAGGTCCAGGTGGGACAACTCATAGTTTGTCTTCACCATAGGTCCGAACTTAGGTCTTAAGGGTCAAACATGCCTACCCCAAATTTTCAAAAGTCTGTCAAAAATTCCCTACGGCAATACTTTTTTACCCACTAGGTGCAAATGATAGGTAAGGGTTTAAGGTCCAATGGGTCAAAAGGTCCAGGTGGGACAACTCATGGTTTGTCCTCACCATGGGTCCAAAGTTAGATTTAAAAAAAAATGCCTTACCCCAATTTTTAAGGGAGTGTAAAAAAATCCCTACGGCAATACTTTTTTAGCCACTAGGTGGAAATGGTAGGTAATGGGCTAGGGTCCAATGGTCCAAAAGGTCCAGGTGGGACAACTCATAGTTTGTCTTCACCATAGGTCCGAACTTAGGTCTTAAGGGTCAAACATGCCTACCCCAAATTTTCAAAAGTCTGTCAAAAATTCCCTACGGCAATACTTTTTTACCCACTAGGTGCAAATGATAGGTAAGGGTTTAAGGTCCAATGGGTCAAAAGGTCCAGGTGGGACAACTCATGGTTTGTCCTCACCATGGGTTCAAAGTTAGATTTTAAAAAAAATGCCTTACCCCAATTTTTAAGGGAGTGTAAAAAAATCCCTACGGCAATACGTTTTTAGCCACTAGGTGGAAATGGTAAGTAATGGGCTAGGGTCCAATGGTCCAAAAGGTCCAGGTGGGACAACTCATAGTTTGTCTTCACCATAGGTCCGAACTTAGGTCTTAAGGGTCAAACATGCCTACCCCAAATTTTCAAAAGTCTGTCAAAAATTCCCTACGGCAATACTTTTTTACCCACTAGGTGCAAATGATAGGTAAGGGTTTAAGGTCCAATGGGTCAAAAGGTCCAGGTGGGACAACTCATGGTTTGTCCTCACCATGGGTCCAAAGTTAGATTTAAAAAAAAATGCCTTACCCCAATTTTTAAGGGAGTGTAAAAAAATCCCTACGGCAATACTTTTTTAGCCACTAGGTGGAAATGGTAGGTAATGGGCTAGGGTCCAATGGTCCAAAAGGTCCAGGTGGGACAACTCATAGTTTGTCTTCACCATAGGTCCGAACTTAGGTCTTAAGGGTCAAACATGCCTACCCCAAATTTTCAAAAGTCTGTCAAAAATTCCCTACGGCAATACTTTTTTACCCACTAGGTGCAAATGATAGGTAAGGGTTTAAGGTCCAATGGGTCAAAAGGTCCAGGTGGGACAACTCATGGTTTGTCCTCACCATGGGTCCAAAGTTAGATTTAAAAAAAAATGCCTTACCCCAATTTTTAAGGGAGTGTAAAAAAATCCCTACGGCAATACTTTTTTAGCCACTAGGTGGAAATGGTAGGTAATGGGCTAGGGTCCAATGGTCCAAAAGGTCCAGGTGGGACAACTCATAGTTTGTCTTCACCATAGGTCCGAACTTAGGTCTTAAGGGTCAAACATGCCTACCCCAAATTTTCAAAAGTCTGTCAAAAATTCCCTACGGCAATACTTTTTTACCCACTAGGTGCAAATGATAGGTAAGGGTTTAAGGTCCAATGGGTCAAAAGGTCCAGGTGGGACAACTCATGGTTTGTCCTCACCATGGGTTCAAAGTTAGATTTTAAAAAAAATGCCTTACCCCAATTTTTAAGGGAGTGTAAAAAAATCCCTACGGCAATACGTTTTTAGCCACTAGGTGGAAATGGTAAGTAATGGGCTAGGGTCCAATGGTCCAAAAGGTCCAGGTGGGACAACTCATAGTTTGTCTTCACCATAGGTCCGAACTTAGGTCTTAAGGGTCAAACATGCCTACCCCAAATTTTCAAAAGTCTGTCAAAAATTCCCTACGGCAATACTTTTTTACCCACTAGGTGCAAATGATAGGTAAGGGTTTAAGGTCCAATGGGTCAAAAGGTCCAGGTGGGACAACTCATGGTTTGTCCTCACCATGGGTCCAAAGTTAGATTTAAAAAAAAATGCCTTACCCCAATTTTTAAGGGAGTGTAAAAAAATCCCTACGGCAATACTTTTTTAGCCACTAGGTGGAAATGGTAGGTAATGGGCTAGGGTCCAATGGTCCAAAAGGTCCAGGTGGGACAACTCATAGTTTGTCTTCACCATAGGTCCGAACTTAGGTCTTAAGGGTCAAACATGCCTACCCCAAATTTTCAAAAGTCTGTCAAAAATTCCCTACGGCAATACTTTTTTACCCACTAGGTGCAAATGATAGGTAAGGGTTTAAGGTCCAATGGGTCAAAAGGTCCAGGTGGGACAACTCATGGTTTGTCCTCACCATGGGTCCAAAGTTAGATTTAAAAAAAAATGCCTTACCCCAATTTTTAAGGGAGTGTAAAAAAATCCCTACGGCAATACTTTTTTAGCCACTAGGTGGAAATGGTAGGTAATGGGCTAGGGTCCAGTGGTCCAAAAGGTCCAGGTGGGACAACTCATAGTTTGTCTTCACCATAGGTCCGAACTTAGGTCTTAAGGGTCAAACATGCCTACCCCAAATTTTCAAAAGTCTGTCAAAAATTCCCTACGGCAATACTTTTTTACCCACTAGGTGCAAATGATAGGTAAGGGTTTAAGGTCCAATGGGTCAAAAGGTCCAGGTGGGACAACTCATGGTTTGTCCTCACCATGGGTTCAAAGTTAGATTTTAAAAAAAATGCCTTACCCCAATTTTTAAGGGAGTGTAAAAAAATCCCTACGGCAATACGTTTTTAGCCACTAGGTGGAAATGGTAAGTAATGGGCTAGGGTCCAATGGTCCAAAAGGTCCAGGTGGGACAACTCATAGTTTGTCTTCACCATAGGTCCGAACTTAGGTCTTAAGGGTCAAACATGCCTACCCCAAATTTTCAAGTCTGTCAAAAATTCCCTACGGCAATACTTTTTTACCCACTAGGTGCAAATGATAGGTAAGGGTTTAAGGTCCAATGGGTCAAAAGGTCCAGGTGGGACAACTCATGGTTTGTCCTCACCATGGGTCCAAAGTTAGATTTAAAAAAAAATGCCTTACCCCAATTTTTAAGGGAGTGTAAAAAAATCCCTACGGCAATACTTTTTTAGCCACTAGGTGGAAATGGTAGGTAATGGGCTAGGGTCCAATGGTCCAAAAGGTCCAGGTGGGACAACTCATAGTTTGTCTTCACCATAGGTCCGAACTTAGGTCTTAAGGGTCAAACATGCCTACCCCAAATTTTCAAAAGTCTGTCAAAAATTCCCTACGGCAATACTTTTTTACCCACTAGGTGCAAATGATAGGTAAGGGTTTAAGGTCCAATGGGTCAAAAGGTCCAGGTGGGACAACTCATGGTTTGTCCTCACCATGGGTCCAAAGTTAGATTTAAAAAAAAATGCCTTACCCCAATTTTTAAGGGAGTGTAAAAAAATCCCTACGGCAATACTTTTTTAGCCACTAGGTGGAAATGGTAGGTAATGGGCTAGGGTCCAATGGTCCAAAAGGTCCAGGTAGGACAACTCATAGTTTGTCTTCACCATAGGTCCGAACTTAGGTCTTAAGGGTCAAACATGCCTACCCCAAATTTTCAAAAGTCTGTCAAAAATTCCCTACGGCAATACTTTTTTACCCACTAGGTGCAAATGATAGGTAAGGGTTTAAGGTCCAATGGGTCAAAAGGTCCAGGTGGGACAACTCATGGTTTGTCCTCACCATGGGTTCAAAGTTAGATTTTAAAAAAAATGCCTTACCCCAATTTTTAAGGGAGTGTAAAAAAATCCCTACGGCAATACGTTTTTAGCCACTAGGTGGAAATGGTAAGTAATGGGCTAGGGTCCAATGGTCCAAAAGGTCCAGGTGGGACAACTCATAGTTTGTCTTCACCATAGGTCCGAACTTAGGTCTTAAGGGTCAAACATGCCTACCCCAAATTTTCAAAAGTCTGTCAAAAATTCCCTACGGCAATACTTTTTTACCCACTAGGTGCAAATGATAGGTAAGGGTTTAAGGTCCAATGGGTCAAAAGGTCCAGGTGGGACAACTCATGGTTTGTCCTCACCATGGGTCCAAAGTTAGATTTAAAAAAAAATGCCTTACCCCAATTTTTAAGGGAGTGTAAAAAAATCCCTACGGCAATACTTTTTTAGCCATTAGGTGGAAATGGTAGGTAATGGGCTAGGGTCCAATGGTCCAAAAGGTCCAGGTGGGACAACTCATAGTTTGTCTTCACCATAGGTCCGAACTTAGGTCTTAAGGGTCAAACATGCCTACCCCAAATTTTCAAAAGTCTGTCAAAAATTCCCTACGGCAATACTTTTTTACCCACTAGGTGCAAATGATAGGTAAGGGTTTAAGGTCCAATGGGTCAAAAGGTCCAGGTGGGACAACTCATGGTTTGTCCTCACCATGGGTCCAAAGTTAGATTTAAAAAAAAATGCCTTACCCCAATTTTTAAGGGAGTGTAAAAAAATCCCTACGGCAATACTTTTTTAGCCACTAGGTGGAAATGGTAGGTAATGGGCTAGGGTCCAATGGTCCAAAAGGTCCAGGTGGGACAACTCATAGTTTGTCTTCACCATAGGTCCGAACTTAGGTCTTAAGGGTCAAACATGCCTACCCCAAATTTTCAAAAGTCTGTCAAAAATTCCCTACGGCAATACTTTTTTACCCACTAGGTGCAAATGATAGGTAAGGGTTTAAGGTCCAATGGGTCAAAAGGTCCAGGTGGGACAACTCATGGTTTGTCCTCACCATGGGTTCAAAGTTAGATTTTAAAAAAAATGCCTTACCCCAATTTTTAAGGGAGTGTAAAAAAATCCCTACGGCAATACGTTTTTAGCCACTAGGTGGAAATGGTAAGTAATGGGCTAGGGTCCAATGGTCCAAAAGGTCCAGGTGGGACAACTCATAGTTTGTCTTCACCATAGGTCCGAACTTAGGTCTTAAGGGTCAAACATGCCTACCCCAAATTTTCAAAAGTCTGTCAAAAATTCCCTACGGCAATACTTTTTTACCCACTAGGTGCAAATGATAGGTAAGGGTTTAAGGTCCAATGGGTCAAAAGGTCCAGGTGGGACAACTCATGGTTTGTCCTCACCATGGGTCCAAAGTTAGATTTAAAAAAAAATGCCTTACCCCAATTTTTAAGGGAGTGTAAAAAAATCCCTACGGCAATACTTTTTTAGCCACTAGGTGGAAATGGTAGGTAATGGGCTAGGGTCCAATGGTCCAAAAGGTCCAGGTGGGACAACTCATAGTTTGTCTTCACCATAGGTCCGAACTTAGGTCTTAAGGGTCAAACATGCCTACCCCAAATTTTCAAAAGTCTGTCAAAAATTCCCTACGGCAATACTTTTTTACCCACTAGGTGCAAATGATAGGTAAGGGTTTAAGGTCCAATGGGTCAAAAGGTCCAGGTGGGACAACTCATGGTTTGTCCTCACCATGGGTCCAAAGTTAGATTTAAAAAAAAATGCCTTACCCCAATTTTTAAGGGAGTGTAAAAAAATCCCTACGGCAATACTTTTTTAGCCACTAGGTGGAAATGGTAGGTAATGGGCTAGGGTCCAATGGTCCAAAAGGTCCAGGTGGGACAACTCATAGTTTGTCTTCACCATAGGTCCGAACTTAGGTCTTAAGGGTCAAACATGCCTACCCCAAATTTTCAAAAGTCTGTCAAAAATTCCCTACGGCAATACTTTTTTACCCACTAGGTGCAAATGATAGGTAAGGGTTTAAGGTCCAATGGGTCAAAAGGTCCAGGTGGGACAACTCATGGTTTGTCCTCACCATGGGTTCAAAGTTAGATTTTAAAAAAAATGCCTTACCCAAATTTTTAAGGGAGTGTAAAAAAATCCCTACGGCAATACGTTTTTAGCCACTAGGTGGAAATGGTAAGTAATGGGCTAGGGTCCAATGGTCCAAAAGGTCCAGGTGGGACAACTCATAGTTTGTCTTCACCATAGGTCCGAACTTAGGTCTTAAGGGTCAAACATGCCTACCCCAAATTTTCAAAAGTCTGTCAAAAATTCCCTACGGCAATACTTTTTTACCCACTAGGTGCAAATGATAGGTAAGGGTTTAAGGTCCAATGGGTCAAAAGGTCCAGGTGGGACAACTCATGGTTTGTCCTCACCATGGGTCCAAAGTTAGATTTAAAAAAAAATGCCTTACCCCAATTTTTAAGGGAGTGTAAAAAAATCCCTACGGCAATACTTTTTTAGCCACTAGGTGGAAATGGTAGGTAATGGGCTAGGGTCCAATGGTCCAAAAGGTCCAGGTGGGACAACTCATAGTTTGTCTTCACCATAGGTCCGAACTTAGGTCTTAAGGGTCAAACATGCCTACCCCAAATTTTCAAAAGTCTGTCAAAAATTCCCTACGGCAATACTTTTTTACCCACTAGGTGCAAATGATAGGTAAGGGTTTAAGGTCCAATGGGTCAAAAGGTCCAGGTGGGACAACTCATGGTTTGTCCTCACCATGGGTCCAAAGTTAGATTTAAAAAAAAATGCCTTACCCCAATTTTTAAGGGAGTGTAAAAAAATCCCTACGGCAATACTTTTTTAGCCACTAGGTGGAAATGGTAGGTAATGGGCTAGGGTCCAATGGTCCAAAAGGTCCAGGTGGGACAACTCATAGTTTGTCTTCACCATAGGTCCGAACTTAGGTCTTAAGGGTCAAACATGCCTACCCCAAATTTTCAAAAGTCTGTCAAAAATTCCCTACGGCAATACTTTTTTACCCACTAGGTGCAAATGATAGGTAAGGGTTTAAGGTCCAATGGGTCAAAAGGTCCAGGTGGGACAACTCATGGTTTGTCCTCACCATGGGTTCAAAGTTAGATTTTAAAAAAAATGCCTTACCCCAATTTTTAAGGGAGTGTAAAAAAATCCCTACGGCAATACGTTTTTAGCCACTAGGTGGAAATGGTAAGTAATGGGCTAGGGTCCAATGGTCCAAAAGGTCCAGGTGGGACAACTCATAGTTTGTCTTCACCATAGGTCCGAACTTAGGTCTTAAGGGTCAAACATGCCTACCCCAAATTTTCAAAAGTCTGTCAAAAATTCCCTACGGCAATACTTTTTTACCCACTAGGTGCAAATGATAGGTAAGGGTTTAAGGTCCAATGGGTCAAAAGGTCCAGGTGGGACAACTCATGGTTTGTCCTCACCATGGGTCCAAAGTTAGATTTAAAAAAAAATGCCTTACCCCAATTTTTAAGGGAGTGTAAAAAAATCCCTACGGCAATACTTTTTTAGCCACTAGGTGGAAATGGTAGGTAATGGGCTAGGGTCCAATGATCCAAAAGGTCCAGGTGGGACAACTCATAGTTTGTCTTCACCATAGGTCCGAACTTAGGTCTTAAGGGTCAAACATGCCTACCCCAAATTTTCAAAAGTCTGTCAAAAATTCCCTACGGCAATACTTTTTTACCCACTAGGTGCAAATGATAGGTAAGGGTTTAAGGTCCAATGGGTCAAAAGGTCCAGGTGGGACAACTCATGGTTTGTCCTCACCATGGGTCCAAAGTTAGATTTAAAAAAAAATGCCTTACCCCAATTTTTAAGGGAGTGTAAAAAAATCCCTACGGCAATACTTTTTTAGCCACTAGGTGGAAATGGTAGGTAATGGGCTAGGGTCCAATGGTCCAAAAGGTCCAGGTGGGACAACTCATAGTTTGTCTTCACCATAGGTCCGAACTTAGGTCTTAAGGGTCAAACATGCCTACCCCAAATTTTCAAAAGTCTGTCAAAAATTCCCTACGGCAATACTTTTTTACCCACTAGGTGCAAATGATAGGTAAGGGTTTAAGGTCCAATGGGTCAAAAGGTCCAGGTGGGACAACTCATGGTTCGTCCTCACCATGGGTTCAAAGTTAGATTTTAAAAAAAATGCCTTACCCCAATTTTTAAGGGAGTGTAAAAAAATCCCTACGGCAATACGTTTTTAGCCACTAGGTGGAAATGGTAAGTAATGGGCTAGGGTCCAATGGTCCAAAAGGTCCAGGTGGGACAACTCATAGTTTGTCTTCACCATAGGTCCGAACTTAGGTCTTAAGGGTCAAACATGCCTACCCCAAATTTTCAAAAGTCTGTCAAAAATTCCCTACGGCAATACTTTTTTACCCACTAGGTGCAAATGATAGGTAAGGGTTTAAGGTCCAATGGGTCAAAAGGTCCAGGTGGGACAACTCATGGTTTGTCCTCACCATGGGTCCAAAGTTAGATTTAAAAAAAAATGCCTTACCCCAATTTTTAAGGGAGTGTAAAAAAATCCCTACGGCAATACTTTTTTAGCCACTAGGTGGAAATGGTAGGTAATGGGCTAGGGTCCAATGGTCCAAAAGGTCCAGGTGGGACAACTCATAGTTTGTCTTCACCATAGGTCCGAACTTAGGTCTTAAGGGTCAAACATGCCTACCCCAAATTTTCAAAAGTCTGTCAAAAATTCCCTACGGCAATACTTTTTTACCCACTAGGTGCAAATGATAGGTAAGGGTTTAAGGTCCAATGGGTCAAAAGGTCCAGGTGGGACAACTCATGGTTTGTCCTCACCATGGGTTCAAAGTTAGATTTTAAAAAAAATGCCTTACCCCAATTTTTAAGGGAGTGTAAAAAAATCCCTACGGCAATACGTTTTTAGCCACTAGGTGGAAATGGTAAGTAATGGGCTAGGGTCCAATGGTCCAAAAGGTCCAGGTGGGACAACTCATAGTTTGTCTTCACCATAGGTCCGAACTTAGGTCTTAAGGGTCAAACATGCCTACCCCAAATTTTCAAAAGTCTGTCAAAAATTCCCTACGGCAATACTTTTTTACCCACTAGGTGCAAATGATAGGTAAGGGTTTAAGGTCCAATGGGTCAAAAGGTCCAGGTGGGACAACTCATGGTTTGTCCTCACCATGGGTCCAAAGTTAGATTTAAAAAAAAATGCCTTACCCCAATTTTTAAGGGAGTGTAAAAAAATCCCTACGGCAATACTTTTTTAGCCACTAGGTGGAAATGGTAGGTAATGGGCTAGGGTCCAATGGTCCAAAAGGTCCAGGTGGGACAACTCATAGTTTGTCTTCACCATAGGTCCGAACTTAGGTCTTAAGGGTCAAACATGCCTACCCCAAATTTTCAAAAGTCTGTCAAAAATTCCCTACGGCAATACTTTTTTACCCACTAGGTGCAAATGATAGGTAAGGGTTTAAGGTCCAATGGGTCAAAAGGTCCAGGTGGGACAACTCATGGTTTGTCCTCACCATGGGTCCAAAGTTAGATTTAAAAAAAAATGCCTTACCCCAATTTTTAAGGGAGTGTAAAAAAATCCCTACGGCAATACTTTTTTAGCCACTAGGTGGAAATGGTAGGTAATGGGCTAGGGTCCAATGGTCCAAAAGGTCCAGGTGGGACAACTCATAGTTTGTCTTCACCATAGGTCCGAACTTAGGTCTTAAGGGTCAAACATGCCTACCCCAAATTTTCAAAAGTCTGTCAAAAATTCCCTACGGCAATACTTTTTTACCCACTAGGTGCAAATGATAGGTAAGGGTTTAAGGTCCAATGGGTCAAAAGGTCCAGGTGGGACAACTCATGGTTTGTCCTCACCATGGGTTCAAAGTTAGATTTTAAAAAAAATGCCTTACCCCAATTTTTAAGGGAGTGTAAAAAAATCCCTACGGCAATACGTTTTTAGCCACTAGGTGGAAATGGTAAGTAATGGGCTAGGGTCCAATGGTCCAAAAGGTCCAGGTGGGACAACTCATAGTTTGTCTTCACCATAGGTCCGAACTTAGGTCTTAAGGGTCAAACATGCCTACCCCAAATTTTCAAAAGTCTGTCAAAAATTCCCTACGGCAATACTTTTTTACCCACTAGGTGCAAATGATAGGTAAGGGTTTAAGGTCCAATGGGTCAAAAGGTCCAGGTGGGACAACTCATGGTTTGTCCTCACCATGGGTCCAAAGTTAGATTTAAAAAAAAATGCCTTACCCCAATTTTTAAGGGAGTGTAAAAAAATCCCTACGGCAATACTTTTTTAGCCACTAGGTGGAAATGGTAGGTAATGGGCTAGGGTCCAATGGTCCAAAAGGTCCAGGTGGGACAACTCATAGTTTGTCTTCACCATAGGTCCGAACTTAGGTCTTAAGGGTCAAACATGCCTACCCCAAATTTTCAAAAGTCTGTCAAAAATTCCCTACGGCAATACTTTTTTACCCACTAGGTGCAAATGATAGGTAAGGGTTTAAGGTCCAATGGGTCAAAAGGTCCAGGTGGGACAACTCATGGTTTGTCCTCACCATGGGTTCAAAGTTAGATTTTAAAAAAAATGCCTTACCCCAATTTTTAAGGGAGTGTAAAAAAATCCCTACGGCAATACGTTTTTAGCCACTAGGTGGAAATGGTAAGTAATGGGCTAGGGTCCAATGGTCCAAAAGGTCCAGGTGGGACAACTCATAGTTTGTCTTCACCATAGGTCCGAACTTAGGTCTTAAGGGTCAAACATGCCTACCCCAAATTTTCAAAAGTCTGTCAAAAATTCCCTACGGCAATACTTTTTTACCCACTAGGTGCAAATGATAGGTAAGGGTTTAAGGTCCAATGGGTCAAAAGGTCCAGGTGGGACAACTCATGGTTTGTCCTCACCATGGGTCCAAAGTTAGATTTAAAAAAAAATGCCTTACCCCAATTTTTAAGGGAGTGTAAAAAAATCCCTACGGCAATACTTTTTTAGCCACTAGGTGGAAATGGTAGGTAATGGGCTAGGGTCCAATGGTCCAAAAGGTCCAGGTGGGACAACTCATAGTTTGTCTTCACCATAGGTCCGAACTTAGGTCTTAAGGGTCAAACATGCCTACCCCAAATTTTCAAAAGTCTGTCAAAAATTCCCTACGGCAATACTTTTTTACCCACTAGGTGCAAATGATAGGTAAGGGTTTAAGGTCCAATGGGTCAAAAGGTCCAGGTGGGACAACTCATGGTTTGTCCTCACCATGGGTTCAAAGTTAGATTTTAAAAAAAATGCCTTACCCCAATTTTTAAGGGAGTGTAAAAAAATCCCTACGGCAATACGTTTTTAGCCACTAGGTGGAAATGGTAAGTAATGGGCTAGGGTCCAATGGTCCAAAAGGTCCAGGTGGGACAACTCATAGTTTGTCTTCACCATAGGTCCGAACTTAGGTCTTAAGGGTCAAACATGCCTACCCCAAATTTTCAAAAGTCTGTCAAAAATTCCCTACGGCAATACTTTTTTACCCACTAGGTGCAAATGATAGGTAAGGGTTTAAGGTCCAATGGGTCAAAAGGTCCAGGTGGGACAACTCATGGTTTGTCCTCACCATGGGTTCAAAGTTAGATTTTAAAAAAAATGCCTTACCCCAATTTTTAAGGGAGTGTAAAAAAATCCCTACGGCAATACGTTTTTAGCCACTAGGTGGAAATGGTAAGTAATGGGCTAGGGTCCAATGGTCCAAAAGGTCCAGGTGGGACAACTCATAGTTTGTCTTCACCATAGGTCCGAACTTAGGTCTTAAGGGTCAAACATGCCTACCCCAAATTTTCAAAAGTCTGTCAAAAATTCCCTACGGCAATACTTTTTTACCCACTAGGTGCAAATGATAGGTAAGGGTTTAAGGTCCAATGGGTCAAAAGGTCCAGGTGGGACAACTCATGGTTTGTCCTCACCATGGGTCCAAAGTTAGATTTAAAAAAAAATGCCTTACCCCAATTTTTAAGGGAGTGTAAAAAAATCCCTACGGCAATACTTTTTTAGCCACTAGGTGGAAATGGTAGGTAATGGGCTAGGGTCCAATGGTCCAAAAGGTCCAGGTGGGACAACTCATAGTTTGTCTTCACCATAGGTCCGAACTTAGGTCTTAAGGGTCAAACATGCCTACCCCAAATTTTCAAAAGTCTGTCAAAAATTCCCTACGGCAATACTTTTTTACCCACTAGGTGCAAATGATAGGTAAGGGTTTAAGGTCCAATGGGTCAAAAGGTCCAGGTGGGACAACTCATGGTTTGTCCTCACCATGGGTTCAAAGTTAGATTTTAAAAAAAATGCCTTACCCCAATTTTTAAGGGAGTGTAAAAAAATCCCTACGGCAATACGTTTTTAGCCACTAGGTGGAAATGGTAAGTAATGGGCTAGGGTCCAATGGTCCAAAAGGTCCAGGTGGGACAACTCATAGTTTGTCTTCACCATAGGTCCGAACTTAGGTCTTAAGGGTCAAACATGCCTACCCCAAATTTTCAAAAGTCTGTCAAAAATTCCCTACGGCAATACTTTTTTACCCACTAGGTGCAAATGATAGGTAAGGGTTTAAGGTCCAATGGGTCAAAAGGTCCAGGTGGGACAACTCATGGTTTGTCCTCACCATGGGTTCAAAGTTAGATTTTAAAAAAAATGCCTTACCCCAATTTTTAAGGGAGTGTAAAAAAATCCCTACGGCAATACGTTTTTAGCCACTAGGTGGAAATGGTAAGTAATGGGCTAGGGTCCAATGGTCCAAAAGGTCCAGGTGGGACAACTCATAGTTTGTCTTCACCATAGGTCCGAACTTAGGTCTTAAGGGTCAAACATGCCTACCCCAAATTTTCAAAAGTCTGTCAAAAATTCCCTACGGCAATACTTTTTTACCCACTAGGTGCAAATGATAGGTAAGGGTTTAAGGTCCAATGGGTCAAAAGGTCCAGGTGGGACAACTCATGGTTTGTCCTCACCATGGGTCCAAAGTTAGATTTAAAAAAAAATGCCTTACCCCAATTTTTAAGGGAGTGTAAAAAAATCCCTACGGCAATACTTTTTTAGCCACTAGGTGGAAATGGTAGGTAATGGGCTAGGGTCCAATGGTCCAAAAGGTCCAGGTGGGACAACTCATAGTTTGTCTTCACCATAGGTCCGAACTTAGGTCTTAAGGGTCAAACATGCCTACCCCAAATTTTCAAAAGTCTGTCAAAAATTCCCTACGGCAATACTTTTTTACCCACTAGGTGCAAATGATAGGTAAGGGTTTAAGGTCCAATGGGTCAAAAGGTCCAGGTGGGACAACTCATGGTTTGTCCTCACCATGGGTTCAAAGTTAGATTTTAAAAAAAATGCCTTACCCCAATTTTTAAGGGAGTGTAAAAAAATCCCTACGGCAATACGTTTTTAGCCACTAGGTGGAAATGGTAAGTAATGGGCTAGGGTCCAATGGTCCAAAAGGTCCAGGTGGGACAACTCATAGTTTGTCTTCACCATAGGTCCGAACTTAGGTCTTAAGGGTCAAACATGCCTACCCCAAATTTTCAAAAGTCTGTCAAAAATTCCCTACGGCAATACTTTTTTACCCACTAGGTGCAAATGATAGGTAAGGGTTTAAGGTCCAATGGGTCAAAAGGTCCAGGTGGGACAACTCATGGTTTGTCCTCACCATGGGTCCAAAGTTAGATTTAAAAAAAAATGCCTTACCCCAATTTTTAAGGGAGTGTAAAAAAATCCCTACGGCAATACTTTTTTAGCCACTAGGTGGAAATGGTAGGTAATGGGCTAGGGTCCAATGGTCCAAAAGGTCCAGGTGGGACAACTCATAGTTTGTCTTCACCATAGGTCCGAACTTAGGTCTTAAGGGTCAAACATGCCTACCCCAAATTTTCAAAAGTCTGTCAAAAATTCCCTACGGCAATACTTTTTTACCCACTAGGTGCAAATGATAGGTAAGGGTTTAAGGTCCAATGGGTCAAAAGGTCCAGGTGGGACAACTCATGGTTTGTCCTCACCATGGGTTCAAAGTTAGATTTTAAAAAAAATGCCTTACCCCAATTTTTAAGGGAGTGTAAAAAAATCCCTACGGCAATACGTTTTTAGCCACTAGGTGGAAATGGTAAGTAATGGGCTAGGGTCCAATGGTCCAAAAGGTCCAGGTGGGACAACTCATAGTTTGTCTTCACCATAGGTCCGAACTTAGGTCTTAAGGGTCAAACATGCCTACCCCAAATTTTCAAAAGTCTGTCAAAAATTCCCTACGGCAATACTTTTTTACCCACTAGGTGCAAATGATAGGTAAGGGTTTAAGGTCCAATGGGTCAAAAGGTCCAGGTGGGACAACTCATGGTTTGTCCTCACCATGGGTTCAAAGTTAGATTTTAAAAAAAATGCCTTACCCCAATTTTTAAGGGAGTGTAAAAAAATCCCTACGGCAATACGTTTTTAGCCACTAGGTGGAAATGGTAAGTAATGGGCTAGGGTCCAATGGTCCAAAAGGTCCAGGTGGGACAACTCATAGTTTGTCTTCACCATAGGTCCGAACTTAGGTCTTAAGGGTCAAACATGCCTACCCCAAATTTTCAAAAGTCTGTCAAAAATTCCCTACGGCAATACTTTTTTACCCACTAGGTGCAAATGATAGGTAAGGGTTTAAGGTCCAATGGGTCAAAAGGTCCAGGTGGGACAACTCATGGTTTGTCCTCACCATGGGTCCAAAGTTAGATTTAAAAAAAAATGCCTTACCCCAATTTTTAAGGGAGTGTAAAAAAATCCCTACGGCAATACTTTTTTAGCCACTAGGTGGAAATGGTAGGTAATGGGCTAGGGTCCAATGGTCCAAAAGGTCCAGGTGGGACAACTCATAGTTTGTCTTCACCATAGGTCCGAACTTAGGTCTTAAGGGTCAAACATGCCTACCCCAAATTTTCAAAAGTCTGTCAAAAATTCCCTACGGCAATACTTTTTTACCCACTAGGTGCAAATGATAGGTAAGGGTTTAAGGTCCAATGGGTCAAAAGGTCCAGGTGGGACAACTCATGGTTTGTCCTCACCATGGGTTCAAAGTTAGATTTTAAAAAAAATGCCTTACCCCAATTTTTAAGGGAGTGTAAAAAAATCCCTACGGCAATACGTTTTTAGCCACTAGGTGGAAATGGTAAGTAATGGGCTAGGGTCCAATGGTCCAAAAGGTCCAGGTGGGACAACTCATAGTTTGTCTTCACCATAGGTCCGAACTTAGGTCTTAAGGGTCAAACATGCCTACCCCAAATTTTCAAAAGTCTGTCAAAAATTCCCTACGGCAATACTTTTTTACCCACTAGGTGCAAATGATAGGTAAGGGTTTAAGGTCCAATGGGTCAAAAGGTTTAGGTGGGACAACTCATGGTTTGTCCTCACCATGGGTTCAAAGTTAGATTTTAAAAAAAATGCCTTACCCCAATTTTTAAGGGAGTGTAAAAAAATCCCTACGGCAATACGTTTTTAGCCACTAGGTGGAAATGGTAAGTAATGGGCTAGGGTCCAATGGTCCAAAAGGTCCAGGTGGGACAACTCATAGTTTGTCTTCACCATAGGTCCGAACTTAGGTCTTAAGGGTCAAACATGCCTACCCCAAATTTTCAAAAGTCTGTCAAAAATTCCCTACGGCAATACTTTTTTACCCACTAGGTGCAAATGATAGGTAAGGGTTTAAGGTCCAATGGGTCAAAAGGTCCAGGTGGGACAACTCATGGTTTGTCCTCACCATGGGTCCAAAGTTAGATTTAAAAAAAAATGCCTTACCCCAATTTTTAAGGGAGTGTAAAAAAATCCCTACGGCAATACTTTTTTAGCCACTAGGTGGAAATGGTAGGTAATGGGCTAGGGTCCAATGGTCCAAAAGGTCCAGGTGGGACAACTCATAGTTTGTCTTCACCATAGGTCCGAACTTAGGTCTTAAGGGTCAAACATGCCTACCCCAAATTTTCAAAAGTCTGTCAAAAATTCCCTACGGCAATACTTTTTTACCCACTAGGTGCAAATGATAGGTAAGGGTTTAAGGTCCAATGGGTCAAAAGGTCCAGGTGGGACAACTCATGGTTTGTCCTCACCATGGGTTCAAAGTTAGATTTTAAAAAAAATGCCTTACCCCAATTTTTAAGGGAGTGTAAAAAAATCCCTACGGCAATACGTTTTTAGCCACTAGGTGGAAATGGTAAGTAATGGGCTAGGGTCCAATGGTCCAAAAGGTCCAGGTGGGACAACTCATAGTTTGTCTTCACCATAGGTCCGAACTTAGGTCTTAAGGGTCAAACATGCCTACCCCAAATTTTCAAAAGTCTGTCAAAAATTCCCTACGGCAATACTTTTTTACCCACTAGGTGCAAATGATAGGTAAGGGTTTAAGGTCCAATGGGTCAAAAGGTCCAGGTGGGACAACTCATGGTTTGTCCTCACCATGGGTCCAAAGTTAGATTTAAAAAAAAATGCCTTACCCCAATTTTTAAGGGAGTGTAAAAAAATCCCTACGGCAATACTTTTTTAGCCACTAGGTGGAAATGGTAGGTAATGGGCTAGGGTCCAATGGTCCAAAAGGTCCAGGTGGGACAACTCATAGTTTGTCTTCACCATAGGTCCGAACTTAGGTCTTAAGGGTCAAACATGCCTACCCCAAATTTTCAAAAGTCTGTCAAAAATTCCCTACGGCAATACTTTTTTACCCACTAGGTGCAAATGATAGGTAAGGGTTTAAGGTCCAATGGGTCAAAAGGTCCAGGTGGGACTTAAAATGCCTTACCCCAATTTTTAAGGGAGTGTAAAAAAATCCCTACGGCAATACGTTTTTAGCCACTAGGTGGAAATGGTAAGTAATGGGCTAGGGTCCAATGGTCCAAAAGGTCCAGGTGGGACAACTCATAGTTTGTCTTCACCATAGGTCCGAACTTAGGTCTTAAGGGTCAAACATGCCTACCCCAAATTTTCAAAAGTCTGTCAAAAATTCCCTACGGCAATACTTTTTTACCCACTAGGTGCAAATGATAGGTAAGGGTTTAAGGTCCAATGGGTCAAAAGGTCCAGGTGGGACAACTCATGGTTTGTCCTCACCATGGGTTCAAAGTTAGATTTTAAAAAAAATGCCTTACCCCAATTTTTAAGGGAGTGTAAAAAAATCCCTACGGCAATACGTTTTTAGCCACTAGGTGGAAATGGTAAGTAATGGGCTAGGGTCCAATGGTCCAAAAGGTCCAGGTGGGACAACTCATAGTTTGTCTTCACCATAGGTCCGAACTTAGGTCTTAAGGGTCAAACATGCCTACCCCAAATTTTCAAAAGTCTGTCAAAAATTCCCTACGGCAATACTTTTTTACCCACTAGGTGCAAATGATAGGTAAGGGTTTAAGGTCCAATGGGTCAAAAGGTCCAGGTGGGACAACTCATGGTTTGTCCTCACCATGGGTTCAAAGTTAGATTTTAAAAAAAATGCCTTACCCCAATTTTTAAGGGAGTGTAAAAAAATCCCTACGGCAATACGTTTTTAGCCACTAGGTGGAAATGGTAGGTAATGGGCTAGGGTCCAATGGTCCAAAAGGTCCAGGTGGGACAACTCATAGTTTGTCTTCACCATAGGTCCGAACTTAGGTCTTAAGGGTCAAACATGCCTACCCCAAATTTTCAAAAGTCTGTCAAAAATTCCCTACGGCAATACTTTTTTACCCACTAGGTGCAAATGATAGGTAAGGGTTTAAGGTCCAATGGGTCAAAAGGTCCAGGTGGGACAACTCATGGTTTGTCCTCACCATGGGTCCAAAGTTAGATTTAAAAAAAAATGCCTTACCCCAATTTTTAAGGGAGTGTAAAAAAATCCCTACGGCAATACTTTTTTAGCCACTAGGTGGAAATGGTAGGTAATGGGCTAGGGTCCAATGGTCCAAAAGGTCCAGGTGGGACAACTCATAGTTTGTCTTCACCATAGGTCCGAACTTAGGTCTTAAGGGTCAAACATGCCTACCCCAAATTTTCAAAAGTCTGTCAAAAATTCCCTACGGCAATACTTTTTTACCCACTAGGTGCAAATGATAGGTAAGGGTTTAAGGTCCAATGGGTCAAAAGGTCCAGGTGGGACAACTCATGGTTTGTCCTCACCATGGGTTCAAAGTTAGATTTTAAAAAAAATGCCTTACCCCAATTTTTAAGGGAGTGTAAAAAAATCCCTACGGCAATACGTTTTTAGCCACTAGGTGGAAATGGTAAGTAATGGGCTAGGGTCCAATGGTCCAAAAGGTCCAGGTGGGACAACTCATAGTTTGTCTTCACCATAGGTCCGAACTTAGGTCTTAAGGGTCAAACATGCCTAGCCCAAATTTTCAAAAGTCTGTCAAAAATTCCCTACGGCAATACTTTTTTACCCACTAGGTGCAAATGATAGGTAAGGGTTTAAGGTCCAATGGGTCAAAAGGTCCAGGTGGGACAACTCATGGTTTGTCCTCACCATGGGTCCAAAGTTAGATTTAAAAAAAAATGCCTTACCCCAATTTTTAAGGGAGTGTAAAAAAATCCCTACGGCAATACTTTTTTAGCCACTAGGTGGAAATGGTAGGTAATGGGCTAGGGTCCAATGGTCCAAAAGGTCCAGGTGGGACAACTCATAGTTTGTCTTCACCATAGGTCCGAACTTAGGTCTTAAGGGTCAAACATGCCTACCCCAAATTTTCAAAAGTCTGTCAAAAATTCCCTACGGCAATACTTTTTTACCCACTAGGTGCAAATGATAGGTAAGGGTTTAAGGTCCAATGGGTCAAAAGGTCCAGGTGGGACAACTCATGGTTTGTCCTCACCATGGGTTCAAAGTTAGATTTAAAAAAAATGCCTTACCCCAATTTTTAAGGGAGTGTAAAAAAATCCCTACGGCAATACGTTTTTAGCCACTAGGTGGAAATGGTAAGTAATGGGCTAGGGTCCAATGGTCCAAAAGGTCCAGGTGGGACAACTCATAGTTTGTCTTCACCATAGGTCCGAACTTAGGTCTTAAGGGTCAAACATGCCTACCCCAAATTTTCAAAAGTCTGTCAAAAATTCCCTACGGCAATACTTTTTTACCCACTAGGTGCAAATGATAGGTAAGGGTTTAAGGTCCAATGGGTCAAAAGGTCCAGGTGGGACAACTCATGGTTTGTCCTCACCATGGGTCCAAAGTTAGATTTAAAAAAAAATGCCTTACCCCAATTTTTAAGGGAGTGTAAAAAAATCCCTACGGCAATACTTTTTTAGCCACTAGGTGGAAATGGTAGGTAATGGGCTAGGGTCCAATGGTCCAAAAGGTCCAGGTGGGACAACTCATAGTTTGTCTTCACCATAGGTCCGAACTTAGGTCTTAAGGGTCAAACATGCCTACCCCAAATTTTCAAAAGTCTGTCAAAAATTCCCTACGGCAATACTTTTTTACCCACTAGGTGCAAATGATAGGTAAGGGTTTAAGGTCCAATGGGTCAAAAGGTCCAGGTGGGACAACTCATGGTTTGTCCTCACCATGGGTTCAAAGTTAGATTTTAAAAAAAATGCCTTACCCCAATTTTTAAGGGAGTGTAAAAAAATCCCTACGGCAATACGTTTTTAGCCACTAGGTGGAAATGGTAAGTAATGGGCTAGGGTCCAATGGTCCAAAAGGTCCAGGTGGGACAACTCATAGTTTGTCTTCACCATAGGTCCGAACTTAGGTCTTAAGGGTCAAACATGCCTACCCCAAATTTTCAAAAGTCTGTCAAAAATTCCCTACGGCAATACTTTTTTACCCACTAGGTGCAAATGATAGGTAAGGGTTTAAGGTCCAATGGGTCAAAAGGTCCAGGTGGGACAACTCATGGTTTGTCCTCACCATGGGTCCAAAGTTAGATTTAAAAAAAAATGCCTTACCCCAATTTTTAAGGGAGTGTAAAAAAATCCCTACGGCAATACTTTTTTAGCCACTAGGTGGAAATGGTAGGTAATGGGCTAGGGTCCAATGGTCCAAAAGGTCCAGGTGGGACAACTCATAGTTTGTCTTCACCATAGGTCCGAACTTAGGTCTTAAGGGTCAAACATGCCTACCCCAAATTTTCAAAAGTCTGTCAAAAATTCCCTACGGCAATACTTTTTTACCCACTAGGTGCAAATGATAGGTAAGGGTTTAAGGTCCAATGGGTCAAAAGGTCCAGGTGGGACAACTCATGGTTTGTCCTCACCATGGGTTCAAAGTTAGATTTTAAAAAAAATGCCTTACCCCAATTTTTAAGGGAGTGTAAAAAAATCCCTACGGCAATACGTTTTTAGCCACTAGGTGGAAATGGTAAGTAATGGGCTAGGGTCCAATGGTCCAAAAGGTCCAGGTGGGACAACTCATAGTTTGTCTTCACCATAGGTCCGAACTTAGGTCTTAAGGGTCAAACATGCCTACCCCAAATTTTCAAAAGTCTGTCAAAAATTCCCTACGGCAATACTTTTTTACCCACTAGGTGCAAATGATAGGTAAGGGTTTAAGGTCCAATGGGTCAAAAGGTCCAGGTGGGACAACTCATGGTTTGTCCTCACCATGGGTCCAAAGTTAGATTTAAAAAAAAATGCCTTACCCCAATTTTTAAGGGAGTGTAAAAAAATCCCTACGGCAATACTTTTTTAGCCACTAGGTGGAAATGGTAGGTAATGGGCTAGGGTCCAATGGTCCAAAAGGTCCAGGTGGGACAACTCATAGTTTGTCTTCACCATAGGTCCGAACTTAGGTCTTAAGGGTCAAACATGCCTACCCCAAATTTTCAAAAGTCTGTCAAAAATTCCCTACGGCAATACTTTTTTACCCACTAGGTGCAAATGATAGGTAAGGGTTTAAGGTCCAATGGGTCAAAAGGTCCAGGTGGGACAACTCATGGTTTGTCCTCACCATGGGTTCAAAGTTAGATTTTAAAAAAAATGCCTTACCCCAATTTTTAAGGGAGTGTAAAAAAATCCCTACGGCAATACGTTTTTAGCCACTAGGTGGAAATGGTAAGTAATGGGCTAGGGTCCAATGGTCCAAAAGGTCCAGGTGGGACAACTCATAGTTTGTCTTCACCATAGGTCCGAACTTAGGTCTTAAGGGTCAAACATGCCTACCCCAAATTTTCAAAAGTCTGTCAAAAATTCCCTACGGCAATACTTTTTTACCCACTAGGTGCAAATGATAGGTAAGGGTTTAAGGTCCAATGGGTCAAAAGGTCCAGGTGGGACAACTCATGGTTTGTCCTCACCATGGGTTCAAAGTTAGATTTTAAAAAAAATGCCTTACCCCAATTTTTAAGGGAGTGTAAAAAAATCCCTACGGCAATACGTTTTTAGCCACTAGGTGGAAATGGTAAGTAATGGGCTAGGGTCCAATGGTCCAAAAGGTCCAGGTGGGACAACTCATAGTTTGTCTTCACCATAGGTCCGAACTTAGGTCTTAAGGGTCAAACATGCCTACCCCAAATTTTCAAAAGTCTGTCAAAAATTCCCTACAGCAATACTTTTTTACCCACTAGGTGCAAATGATAGGTAAGGGTTTAAGGTCCAATGGGTCAAAAGGTCCAGGTGGGACAACTCATGGTTTGTCCTCACCATGGGTCCAAAGTTAGATTTAAAAAAAAAATGCCTTACCCCAATTTTTAAGGGAGTGTAAAAAAATCCCTACGGCAATACTTTTTTAGCCACTAGGTGGAAATGGTAGGTAATGGGCTAGGGTCCAATGGTCCAAAAGGTCCAGGTGGGACAACTCATAGTTTGTCTTCACCATAGGTCCGAACTTAGGTCTTAAGGGTCAAACATGCCTACCCCAAATTTTCAAAAGTCTGTCAAAAATTCCCTACGGCAATACTTTTTTACCCACTAGGTGCAAATGATAGGTAAGGGTTTAAGGTCCAATGGGTCAAAAGGTCCAGGTGGGACAACTCATGGTTTGTCCTCACCATGGGTTCAAAGTTAGATTTTAAAAAAAATGCCTTACCCCAATTTTTAAGGGAGTGTAAAAAAATCCCTACGGCAATACGTTTTTAGCCACTAGGTGGAAATGGTAAGTAATGGGCTAGGGTCCAATGGTCCAAAAGGTCCAGGTGGGACAACTCATAGTTTGTCTTCACCATAGGTCCGAACTTAGGTCTTAAGGGTCAAACATGCCTACCCCAAATTTTCAAAAGTCTGTCAAAAATTCCCTACGGCAATACTTTTTTACCCACTAGGTGCAAATGATAGGTAAGGGTTTAAGGTCCAATGGGTCAAAAGGTCCAGGTGGGACAACTCATGGTTTGTCCTCACCATGGGTTCAAAGTTAGATTTTAAAAAAAATGCCTTACCCCAATTTTTAAGGGAGTGTAAAAAAATCCCTACGGCAATACGTTTTTAGCCACTAGGTGGAAATGGTAAGTAATGGGCTAGGGTCCAATGGTCCAAAAGGTCCAGGTGGGACAACTCATAGTTTGTCTTCACCATAGGTCCGAACTTAGGTCTTAAGGGTCAAACATGCCTACCCCAAATTTTCAAAAGTCTGTCAAAAATTCCCTACGGCAATACTTTTTTACCCACTAGGTGCAAATGATAGGTAAGGGTTTAAGGTCCAATGGGTCAAAAGGTCCAGGTGGGACAACTCATGGTTTGTCCTCACCATGGGTCCAAAGTTAGATTTAAAAAAAAATGCCTTACCCCAATTTTTAAGGGAGTGTAAAAAAATCCCTACGGCAATACTTTTTTAGCCACTAGGTGGAAATGGTAGGTAATGGGCTAGGGTCCAATGGTCCAAAAGGTCCAGGTGGGACAACTCATAGTTTGTCTTCACCATAGGTCCGAACTTAGGTCTTAAGGGTCAAACATGCCTACCCCAAATTTTCAAAAGTCTGTCAAAAATTCCCTACGGCAATACTTTTTTACCCACTAGGTGCAAATGATAGGTAAGGGTTTAAGGTCCAATGGGTCAAAAGGTCCAGGTGGGACAACTCATGGTTTGTCCTCACCATGGGTTCAAAGTTAGATTTTAAAAAAAATGCCTTACCCCAATTTTTAAGGGAGTGTAAAAAAATCCCTACGGCAATACGTTTTTAGCCACTAGGTGGAAATGGTAAGTAATGGGCTAGGGTCCAATGGTCCAAAAGGTCCAGGTGGGACAACTCATAGTTTGTCTTCACCATAGGTCCGAACTTAGGTCTTAAGGGTCAAACATGCCTACCCCAAATTTTCAAAAGTCTGTCAAAAATTCCCTACGGCAATACTTTTTTACCCACTAGGTGCAAATGATAGGTAAGGGTTTAAGGTCCAATGGGTCAAAAGGTCCAGGTGGGACAACTCATGGTTTGTCCTCACCATGGGTTCAAAGTTAGATTTTAAAAAAAATGCCTTACCCCAATTTTTAAGGGAGTGTAAAAAAATCCCTACGGCAATACGTTTTTAGCCACTAGGTGGAAATGGTAAGTAATGGGCTAGGGTCCAATGGTCCAAAAGGTCCAGGTGGGACAACTCATAGTTTGTCTTCACCATAGGTCCGAACTTAGGTCTTAAGGGTCAAACATGCCTACCCCAAATTTTCAAAAGTCTGTCAAAAATTCCCTACGGCAATACTTTTTTACCCACTAGGTGCAAATGATAGGTAAGGGTTTAAGGTCCAATGGGTCAAAAGGTCCAGGTGGGACAACTCATGGTTTGTCCTCACCATGGGTCCAAAGTTAGATTTAAAAAAAAATGCCTTACCCCAATTTTTAAGGGAGTGTAAAAAAATCCCTACGGCAATACTTTTTTAGCCACTAGGTGGAAATGGTAGGTAATGGGCTAGGGTCCAATGGTCCAAAAGGTCCAGGTGGGACAACTCATAGTTTGTCTTCACCATAGGTCCGAACTTAGGTCTTAAGGGTCAAACATGCCTACCCCAAATTTTCAAAAGTCTGTCAAAAATTCCCTACGGCAATACTTTTTTACCCACTAGGTGCAAATGATAGGTAAGGGTTTAAGGTCCAATGGGTCAAAAGGTCCAGGTGGGACAACTCATGGTTTGTCCTCACCATGGGTTCAAAGTTAGATTTTAAAAAAAATGCCTTACCCCAATTTTTAAGGGAGTGTAAAAAAATCCCTACGGCAATACGTTTTTAGCCACTAGGTGGAAATGGTAAGTAATGGGCTAGGGTCCAATGGTCCAAAAGGTCCAGGTGGGACAACTCATAGTTTGTCTTCACCATAGGTCCGAACTTAGGTCTTAAGGGTCAAACATGCCTACCCCAAATTTTCAAAAGTCTGTCAAAAATTCCCTACGGCAATACTTTTTTACCCACTAGGTGCAAATGATAGGTAAGGGTTTAAGGTCCAATGGGTCAAAAGGTCCAGGTGGGACAACTCATGGTTTGTCCTCACCATGGGTTCAAAGTTAGATTTTAAAAAAAATGCCTTACCCCAATTTTTAAGGGAGTGTAAAAAAATCCCTACGGCAATACGTTTTTAGCCACTAGGTGGAAATGGTAAGTAATGGGCTAGGGTCCAATGGTCCAAAAGGTCCAGGTGGGACAACTCATAGTTTGTCTTCGCCATAGGTCCGAACTTAGGTCTTAAGGGTCAAACATGCCTACCCCAAATTTTCAAAAGTCTGTCAAAAATTCCCTACGGCAATACTTTTTTACCCACTAGGTGCAAATGATAGGTAAGGGTTTAAGGTCCAATGGGTCAAAAGGTCCAGGTGGGACAACTCATGGTTTGTCCTCACCATGGGTCCAAAGTTAGATTTAAAAAAAAATGCCTTACCCCAATTTTTAAGGGAGTGTAAAAAAATCCCTACGGCAATACTTTTTTAGCCACTAGGTGGAAATGGTAGGTAATGGGCTAGGGTCCAATGGTCCAAAAGGTCCAGGTGGGACAACTCATAGTTTGTCTTCACCATAGGTCCGAACTTAGGTCTTAAGGGTCAAACATGCCTACCCCAAATTTTCAAAAGTCTGTCAAAAATTCCCTACGGCAATACTTTTTTACCCACTAGGTGCAAATGATAGGTAAGGGTTTAAGGTCCAATGGGTCAAAAGGTCCAGGTGGGACAACTCATGGTTTGTCCTCACCATGGGTTCAAAGTTAGATTTTAAAAAAAATGCCTTACCCCAATTTTTAAGGGAGTGTAAAAAAATCCCTACGGCAATACGTTTTTAGCCACTAGGTGGAAATGGTAAGTAATGGGCTAGGGTCCAATGGTCCAAAAGGTCCAGGTGGGACAACTCATAGTTTGTCTTCACCATAGGTCCGAACTTAGGTCTTAAGGGTCAAACATGCCTACCCCAAATTTTCAAAAGTCTGTCAAAAATTCCCTACGGCAATACTTTTTTACCCACTAGGTGCAAATGATAGGTAAGGGTTTAAGGTCCAATGGGTCAAAAGGTCCAGGTGGGACAACTCATGGTTTGTCCTCACCATGGGTCCAAAGTTAGATTTAAAAAAAAATGCCTTACCCCAATTTTTAAGGGAGTGTAAAAAAATCCCTACGGCAATACTTTTTTAGCCACTAGGTGGAAATGGTAGGTAATGGGCTAGGGTCCAATGGTCCAAAAGGTCCAGGTGGGACAACTCATAGTTTGTCTTCACCATAGGTCCGAACTTAGGTCTTAAGGGTCAAACATGCCTACCCCAAATTTTCAAAAGTCTGTCAAAAATTCCCTACGGCAATACTTTTTTACCCACTAGGTGCAAATGATAGGTAAGGGTTTAAGGTCCAATGGGTCAAAAGGTCCAGGTGGGACAACTCATGGTTTGTCCTCACCATGGGTTCAAAGTTAGATTTTAAAAAAAATGCCTTACCCCAATTTTTAAGGGAGTGTAAAAAAATCCCTACGGCAATACGTTTTTAGCCACTAGGTGGAAATGGTAAGTAATGGGCTAGGGTCCAATGGTCCAAAAGGTCCAGGTGGGACAACTCATAGTTTGTCTTCACCATAGGTCCGAACTTAGGTCTTAAGGGTCAAACATGCCTACCCCAAATTTTCAAAAGTCTGTCAAAAATTCCCTACGGCAATACTTTTTTACCCACTAGGTGCAAATGATAGGTAAGGGTTTAAGGTCCAATGGGTCAAAAGGTCCAGGTGGGACAACTCATGGTTTGTCCTCACCATGGGTTCAAAGTTAGATTTTAAAAAAAATGCCTTACCCCAATTTTTAAGGGAGTGTAAAAAAATCCCTACGGCAATACGTTTTTAGCCACTAGGTGGAAATGGTAAGTAATGGGCTAGGGTCCAATGGTCCAAAAGGTCCAGGTGGGACAACTCATAGTTTGTCTTCACCATAGGTCCGAACTTAGGTCTTAAGGGTCAAACATGCCTACCCCAAATTTTCAAAAGTCTGTCAAAAATTCCCTACGGCAATACTTTTTTACCCACTAGGTGCAAATGATAGGTAAGGGTTTAAGGTCCAATGGGTCAAAAGGTCCAGGTGGGACAACTCATGGTTTGTCCTCACCATGGGTCCAAAGTTAGATTTAAAAAAAAATGCCTTACCCCAATTTTTAAGGGAGTGTAAAAAAATCCCTACGGCAATACTTTTTTAGCCACTAGGTGGAAATGGTAGGTAATGGGCTAGGGTCCAATGGTCCAAAAGGTCCAGGTGGGACAACTCATAGTTTGTCTTCACCATAGGTCCGAACTTAGGTCTTAAGGGTCAAACATGCCTACCCCAAATTTTCAAAAGTCTGTCAAAAATTCCCTACGGCAATACTTTTTTACCCACTAGGTGCAAATGATAGGTAAGGGTTTAAGGTCCAATGGGTCAAAAGGTCCAGGTGGGACAACTCATGGTTTGTCCTCACCATGGGTTCAAAGTTAGATTTTAAAAAAAATGCCTTACCCCAATTTTTAAGGGAGTGTAAAAAAATCCCTACGGCAATACGTTTTTAGCCACTAGGTGGAAATGGTAAGTAATGGGCTAGGGTCCAATGGTCCAAAAGGTCCAGGTGGGACAACTCATAGTTTGTCTTCACCATAGGTCCGAACTTAGGTCTTAAGGGTCAAACATGCCTACCCCAAATTTTCAAAAGTCTGTCAAAAATTCCCTACGGCAATACTTTTTTACCCACTAGGTGCAAATGATAGGTAAGGGTTTAAGGTCCAATGGGTCAAAAGGTCCAGGTGGGACAACTCATGGTTTGTCCTCACCATGGGTTCAAAGTTAGATTTTAAAAAAAATGCCTTACCCCAATTTTTAAGGGAGTGTAAAAAAATCCCTACGGCAATACGTTTTTAGCCACTAGGTGGAAATGGTAAGTAATGGGCTAGGGTCCAATGGTCCAAAAGGTCCAGGTGGGACAACTCATAGTTTGTCTTCACCATAGGTCCGAACTTAGGTCTTAAGGGTCAAACATGCCTACCCCAAATTTTCAAAAGTCTGTCAAAAATTCCCTACGGCAATACTTTTTTACCCACTAGGTGCAAATGATAGGTAAGGGTTTAAGGTCCAATGGGTCAAAAGGTCCAGGTGGGACAACTCATGGTTTGTCCTCACCATGGGTTCAAAGTTAGATTTTAAAAAAAATGCCTTACCCCAATTTTTAAGGGAGTGTAAAAAAATCCCTACGGCAATACGTTTTTAGCCACTAGGTGGAAATGGTAAGTAATGGGCTAGGGTCCAATGGTCCAAAAGGTCCAGGTGGGACAACTCATAGTTTGTCTTCGCCATAGGTCCGAACTTAGGTCTTAAGGGTCAAACATGCCTACCCCAAATTTTCAAAAGTCTGTCAAAAATTCCCTACGGCAATACTTTTTTACCCACTAGGTGCAAATGATAGGTAAGGGTTTAAGGTCCAATGGGTCAAAAGGTCCAGGTGGGACAACTCATGGTTTGTCCTCACCATGGGTCCAAAGTTAGATTTAAAAAAAAATGCCTTACCCCAATTTTTAAGGGAGTGTAAAAAAATCCCTACGGCAATACTTTTTTAGCCACTAGGTGGAAATGGTAGGTAATGGGCTAGGGTCCAATGGTCCAAAAGGTCCAGGTGGGACAACTCATAGTTTGTCTTCACCATAGGTCCGAACTTAGGTCTTAAGGGTCAAACATGCCTACCCCAAATTTTCAAAAGTCTGTCAAAAATTCCCTACGGCAATACTTTTTTACCCACTAGGTGCAAATGATAGGTAAGGGTTTAAGGTCCAATGGGTCAAAAGGTCCAGGTGGGACAACTCATGGTTTGTCCTCACCATGGGTTCAAAGTTAGATTTTAAAAAAAATGCCTTACCCCAATTTTTAAGGGAGTGTAAAAAAATCCCTACGGCAATACGTTTTTAGCCACTAGGTGGAAATGGTAAGTAATGGGCTAGGGTCCAATGGTCCAAAAGGTCCAGGTGGGACAACTCATAGTTTGTCTTCACCATAGGTCCGAACTTAGGTCTTAAGGGTCAAACATGCCTACCCCAAATTTTCAAAAGTCTGTCAAAAATTCCCTACGGCAATACTTTTTTACCCACTAGGTGCAAATGATAGGTAAGGGTTTAAGGTCCAATGGGTCAAAAGGTCCAGGTGGGACAACTCATGGTTTGTCCTCACCATGGGTCCAAAGTTAGATTTAAAAAAAAATGCCTTACCCCAATTTTTAAGGGAGTGTAAAAAAATCCCTACGGCAATACTTTTTTAGCCACTAGGTGGAAATGGTAGGTAATGGGCTAGGGTCCAATGGTCCAAAAGGTCCAGGTGGGACAACTCATAGTTTGTCTTCACCATAGGTCCGAACTTAGGTCTTAAGGGTCAAACATGCCTACCCCAAATTTTCAAAAGTCTGTCAAAAATTCCCTACGGCAATACTTTTTTACCCACTAGGTGCAAATGATAGGTAAGGGTTTAAGGTCCAATGGGTCAAAAGGTCCAGGTGGGACAACTCATGGTTTGTCCTCACCATGGGTTCAAAGTTAGATTTTAAAAAAAATGCCTTACCCCAATTTTTAAGGGAGTGTAAAAAAATCCCTACGGCAATACGTTTTTAGCCACTAGGTGGAAATGGTAAGTAATGGGCTAGGGTCCAATGGTCCAAAAGGTCCAGGTGGGACAACTCATAGTTTGTCTTCACCATAGGTCCGAACTTAGGTCTTAAGGGTCAAACATGCCTACCCCAAATTTTCAAAAGTCTGTCAAAAATTCCCTACGGCAATACTTTTTTACCCACTAGGTGCAAATGATAGGTAAGGGTTTAAGGTCCAATGGGTCAAAAGGTCCAGGTGGGACAACTCATGGTTTGTCCTCACCATGGGTTCAAAGTTAGATTTTAAAAAAAATGCCTTACCCCAATTTTTAAGGGAGTGTAAAAAAATCCCTACGGCAATACGTTTTTAGCCACTAGGTGGAAATGGTAAGTAATGGGCTAGGGTCCAATGGTCCAAAAGGTCCAGGTGGGACAACTCATAGTTTGTCTTCACCATAGGTCCGAACTTAGGTCTTAAGGGTCAAACATGCCTACCCCAAATTTTCAAAAGTCTGTCAAAAATTCCCTACGGCAATACTTTTTTACCCACTAGGTGCAAATGATAGGTAAGGGTTTAAGGTCCAATGGGTCAAAAGGTCCAGGTGGGACAACTCATGGTTTGTCCTCACCATGGGTCCAAAGTTAGATTTAAAAAAAAATGCCTTACCCCAATTTTTAAGGGAGTGTAAAAAAATCCCTACGGCAATACTTTTTTAGCCACTAGGTGGAAATGGTAGGTAATGGGCTAGGGTCCAATGGTCCAAAAGGTCCAGGTGGGACAACTCATAGTTTGTCTTCACCATAGGTCCGAACTTAGGTCTTAAGGGTCAAACATGCCTACCCCAAATTTTCAAAAGTCTGTCAAAAATTCCCTACGGCAATACTTTTTTACCCACTAGGTGCAAATGATAGGTAAGGGTTTAAGGTCCAATGGGTCAAAAGGTCCAGGTGGGACAACTCATGGTTTGTCCTCACCATGGGTTCAAAGTTAGATTTTAAAAAAAATGCCTTACCCCAATTTTTAAGGGAGTGTAAAAAAATCCCTACGGCAATACGTTTTTAGCCACTAGGTGGAAATGGTAAGTAATGGGCTAGGGTCCAATGGTCCAAAAGGTCCAGGTGGGACAACTCATAGTTTGTCTTCACCATAGGTCCGAACTTAGGTCTTAAGGGTCAAACATGCCTACCCCAAATTTTCAAAAGTCTGTCAAAAATTCCCTACGGCAATACTTTTTTACCCACTAGGTGCAAATGATAGGTAAGGGTTTAAGGTCCAATGGGTCAAAAGGTCCAGGTGGGACAACTCATGGTTTGTCCTCACCATGGGTTCAAAGTTAGATTTTAAAAAAAATGCCTTACCCCAATTTTTAAGGGAGTGTAAAAAAATCCCTACGGCAATACGTTTTTAGCCACTAGGTGGAAATGGTAAGTAATGGGCTAGGGTCCAATGGTCCAAAAGGTCCAGGTGGGACAACTCATAGTTTGTCTTCACCATAGGTCCGAACTTAGGTCTTAAGGGTCAAACATGCCTACCCCAAATTTTCAAAAGTCTGTCAAAAATTCCCTACGGCAATACTTTTTTACCCACTAGGTGCAAATGATAGGTAAGGGTTTAAGGTCCAATGGGTCAAAAGGTCCAGGTGGGACAACTCATGGTTTGTCCTCACCATGGGTCCAAAGTTAGATTTAAAAAAAAATGCCTTACCCCAATTTTTAAGGGAGTGTAAAAAAATCCCTACGGCAATACTTTTTTAGCCACTAGGTGGAAATGGTAGGTAATGGGCTAGGGTCCAATGGTCCAAAAGGTCCAGGTGGGACAACTCATAGTTTGTCTTCACCATAGGTCCGAACTTAGGTCTTAAGGGTCAAACATGCCTACCCCAAATTTTCAAAAGTCTGTCAAAAATTCCCTACGGCAATACTTTTTTACCCACTAGGTGCAAATGATAGGTAAGGGTTTAAGGTCCAATGGGTCAAAAGGTCCAGGTGGGACAACTCATGGTTTGTCCTCACCATGGGTCCAAAGTTAGATTTAAAAAAAAATGCCTTACCCCAATTTTTAAGGGAGTGTAAAAAAATCCCTACGGCAATACTTTTTTAGCCACTAGGTGGAAATGGTAGGTAATGGGCTAGGGTCCAATGGTCCAAAAGGTCCAGGTGGGACAACTCATAGTTTGTCTTCACCATAGGTCCGAACTTAGGTCTTAAGGGTCAAACATGCCTACCCCAAATTTTCAAAAGTCTGTCAAAAATTCCCTACGGCAATACTTTTTTACCCACTAGGTGCAAATGATAGGTAAGGGTTTAAGGTCCAATGGGTCAAAAGGTCCAGGTGGGACAACTCATGGTTTGTCCTCACCATGGGTTCAAAGTTAGATTTTAAAAAAAATGCCTTACCCCAATTTTTAAGGGAGTGTAAAAAAATCCCTACGGCAATACGTTTTTAGCCACTAGGTGGAAATGGTAAGTAATGGGCTAGGGTCCAATGGTCCAAAAGGTCCAGGTGGGACAACTCATAGTTTGTCTTCACCATAGGTCCGAACTTAGGTCTTAAGGGTCAAACATGCCTACCCCAAATTTTCAAAAGTCTGTCAAAAATTCCCTACGGCAATACTTTTTTACCCACTAGGTGCAAATGATAGGTAAGGGTTTAAGGTCCAATGGGTCAAAAGGTCCAGGTGGGACAACTCATGGTTTGTCCTCACCATGGGTTCAAAGTTAGATTTTAAAAAAAATGCCTTACCCCAATTTTTAAGGGAGTGTAAAAAAATCCCTACGGCAATACGTTTTTAGCCACTAGGTGGAAATGGTAAGTAATGGGCTAGGGTCCAATGGTCCAAAAGGTCCAGGTGGA